>NW_024063338.1:0-64265 GCF_006381635.1 Hibiscus syriacus | reverse complement strand
GTTTTGGACTTAAATTGAATTTACAAAATGTATTTGGACTTAATTGAATTTATTCAAAATTTACAAAAATAATTCAAAGTTCTTTTAATTTAAAATTGAGCACAAAAATGTTTTTATGAATAGTAATTTACTATTTGAACAGTATATTACTATTTGACCAGTAAATCACTGTTTGAACAGTAACCGAGGCTCAAAAATTCCAGTTTGTAAAAGGGGAACCGATTCCCCCCAAGGGGGTACCGATTCCCTCACTGTTCATCAGCCCAACGGTCATAATATTTGAATATTATGAAGGGGTATTGATTCCCTATGAAGGGGTACCGATTCCCCCCATTCTGGGCAACCTTTTTGAGTAGAAAAATCATTCCTAAACGGCTCCAAAACATCCCCAACAGCTAGATATGACTTCAAACACATTTCAAGCTATAAATACAAGCTAAGGACACTTGAAGAAGTAAAAGAGAACAACTATCTAAGCAATCAAACACAAGAGAAGAGTTTTTCAATCTTATTTCATCTTTCTCTTGTAAATATTTTGTTCTTGTGAGCTCATCTTGTAAACACCTACCTTAGAGAGGTTTTCTTGTTTACATTTATTATCCTTTTGTAAAGGGGAAAGGTTCTAGCTTAGCCCATGTAAAAGATAGGGAAAGGTTCTAGTTTAGCCCGGAAAAACTAGGGAGTTTGTAAGGTTACTCTTTATCCTCAAAAGAAAGAACAAATTAGTGAATTTGTTGGAAAATCCTTAGTGAGGAGCTAAGGTAGTGGACGTAGACTTTGATTGAGAAAGTCGAACCATTATAAATCACTGTGCAATTCTCTATCTTTCAATCTCCTTACTCCCTAAACACAAAACCGTTCCGACCCTTCTTTGCAAATCGTTCCGGTTGTCGTTTCGAGCTTCCGAAAATCCCAACAGATACACCTTTGGTTTGAAAATTCCTCTCTTGCTTCGAGTTATCATATGATGACTAGATACAGTCTTGGAGTTTGACGTGGCATCTAAGTCTGGTTGATTGACCTGTGTCATCTCTTGCTGCTCAACCACAACATCATTTTCAGTTATGACACGTTGACATCAGCACATTCAACATAATTCTCAGCAATGACATGTTGACTAGAACCATCACCTTTCTCTTCAGCAGACTGATTCATCGATCCAGAATTAATATCTTGAACTGGGCTACTTATAGGTAGTTGAGCATTGATATGTGAACTTTGACATGCATTCATGCAATCATCAACCCGAGAATATACTCTATGAGCACCATTGATGACTGCTAGCTTTCGAGAAGACATATGACCTATATCAACCATTTTTTCACTGCTTCCTGCAAAAGGAAAACAACTTTCATCAAAGAACAATTGCCTTGAGATATATATTTTTCCATTTGGTTCCAAGTATTGATAGCCCTTATGATAAACACTATAACCAAGGAACGTGCATGGTTGAGACCTAAAGTCCAACTTAGGTTGCTGAGAAACTCGAAGATGCGGAAAACATTTGCACCCAAAAACACGAATAAAACTATAATCAAGTAGTTTGCTATAAAGTGCTTCAAAGGGTGATTTGTCATATAGAACCTTAGTGGGCAATCGATTTATAAGACACACGGCTGTGCTTATATCATAGGACCAGAAACACAATGGTAATGATGTCTGTGCCATTAAAACTAATGTTGACTCAATAATATGCCGATGTTTACGCTCAACAACACCGTTTTGTTTTGAGGTATGAGGGCATGTCAATCGATGATGAACACCCATATTAGTCAGCATCACTGATAATGGTCCAGAATAATCAGATCCGTTTTAGTAACATAAAGAACATGCAACAGATTGTTAATAAAAAGAGCTTGAGACTTAGTTTGAAAAAGAGATGAACCCGTTTTAGATATACCAAGACTTTCCCATTACTCACAATTAATTTACCTGGTCCAGAATAATCAGATCTATTATTCAGCTTGAAACTATCTGAAGTGACATGGTGAGTCACTCATGAGTCAATAACCCATTTATCCGAGCTTGAAGATGAAGAAGAACTTTGTACTAGAGCACAACCATTATTGGTGCAGGTATAACATTCATTATTAAAATCTGCTACTTGAGCATTGAAAGACTCATGTTTATCTGCCAAGACTCCAGAAAATGATTGATCAAATTGATGCCAACATCGATCCACCGAGTGACCAATTTTTCCACACAATTGACATTGCACCCTTGCTCTTCCACGACCTCGAGTACCAGATCTGC
This sequence comes from Hibiscus syriacus, assembly GCF_006381635.1. Classification (NCBI taxonomy): domain Eukaryota; kingdom Viridiplantae; phylum Streptophyta; class Magnoliopsida; order Malvales; family Malvaceae; genus Hibiscus; species Hibiscus syriacus. The sequence goes on along the minus strand of NW_024063338.1, from coordinate 62,012 downwards.
CACGAAAATACTGTTGTGGAGTTCTTTTACTTCCAGAGTATTGTTGATCAGTGGATCGATCATATACTTCTTTGGTTATTGTTCTGAACATGCATAACAATGGCACTAAGAAGCGATTTGAGATTGAACTTTAAAGCTTTTAAGATGGGCTTCTGCATCAATTAATACTACCTGAACTCCATCCAATGTAAAGGCATATTTGCCTGTTGTAATAACAATAAAAAAGGGTTGGAACTCAAATGGAAGTCCATTCAAGATCGTGGCAATCTTATCAATGTCAGATATAACACTGCCATAAGCTGATAATGCATCGCAAACTTCCTTTATCTATGTGAGATACGAACGCATACTCTCATCACCTTTCTTGATCGATCACAATTTGCAATGTAAACTCATTATACTAGTAGTAGAGCGATTGGAAAAGAACTTGAGGACTATGGCTCATACCTCAGTAGCAGTTTTAGCACCAACAAATTGTGGAAGGAGATGATCACTGATGGTGGACAGTAGCCAAAAAGCCAAGGCACTATCTTATGCCACAAACACATCAAATTCTTCATTGATCACAAGATTTCCATCAGCATCAAGAATTTTCTCAGGTGGAGAACTAAGATCACTAGTGAGAAATCTTTCAAGTCGATGACTCCGAACAGTTAAAAGAACCTGCTGCTTTCATCGAAGGAAATTCATCTCATCAAGCATAATGTTTATGTGTTTATTAGTAAACATCTTCTCAAACCTCAATGAATCTGAAAAACCAAGAATGTTTCCAGAACCACCAAACGCCATGACACCAGTTCTCGCAAGACTGTTTCAAGAATGTTACCAAGAAGCAACGCACAGCAGAAAAACGAACTATCCCAGAACCAATTAAGCGAATGATACCATAATAGAAAACCTTATTGAAACTTAAAATGAATATGGAAAACTGAATATTATTGATTTCATCGTTTTACAAGCAACATCACCTTCCTTTATATACAAGTGAAGTTTTGTGTAACAACTATAATAGAAAGTTGTTATACTCTTAACAAGCTAACTAATTTGCTAAATATTCCTAAGCTGGTGCATGCTCATGCTAAGCTGATACATCATGTTGTAATCCATCCAATAGAGATCGACTCGATAAAATTTCAATAAACACTCAAATCAAATGAACTCGACTTGAGCTCAAACTTGACTCGAATTCTTAACGAGCTACTTAATACTCGACTTAAAAAGCTCACGAGCTACTCGAAAAAAATGTTATATTATAATTTTATATTTTTTAAAATTACATTATTAAAAATATATTAAAAATACATTATTGATAATTATAAATTTTTAAAAATATATTTTTAAATGTAATATAAGATTTTTGTATGTTCAAATTCGAGTTTGAGTTCGAGCTTGAATTGAACTCAAAATCGAGCTTCAATCGACCTCGAGTCTCGAGCTTCAATCGAGCTCCTGAATTTTTTTGAATTCGAGCCTTTTCGAGTTCGAGTCGAGTTTCAATATTATATTTCACGTTCGAGCTGAGCTTGATAATTTTTAGCTCACGAGTTTTCGAGTTGAGTCTTGCCCAATTTTAAACTTTTCGAATTCGAGTCGAGCTGAACAATATGCAAGTTCGACTCGACTCGACTCGTTTACAGCCCTAGGAATGAAGCACAAGAAAGCCTTTTTTAAGTAATTTTCTTACCCTCCAAACACATTAACATCGTCAGGTTCACATAATGAAAAGTAAATGGTGAAAATAAAATAATATTTTGTACTTTTCAAGAAAATCAAAATTGAAATATTTATAATAATCCAAGCCAACAACATAATATGACAGTTGATTATAAGGTAATATATATTCAGAGATTTTAAATCTATTTTAACAATAAAGGCTTATACCTCTGCATATGAAGTGTTCGAACTCAAAACTCAAGAGATAACAATAAATCTCTTAATCATCGAGGTCATTTGATTCGTGTAATTTATTTTTTTAAAATACATTATTAGGGTATCCTTCAACCATAAATATTGGATTACATTAATATTTTCATCAAAATATTAAAATAAAATTTATAGAAATAATCAAAATTTTATTTTAAGAGGGGATTTCAATAGTTTAAATCTCTCACAAAAATAAAGCTTTTTAAAATTCATCCTATCTTATTTTATTTAATGCATTTGATTTAGATATAAAATAAAATATAAATTTTAATATGTCATTTTATTTAATTATAACGTACTATTAAAATTATTTAAATTTTTAACGAATTCAATAGTATTTATATTGTATATTTTTGTATAATTTATTTTTAGTACCATTAATTTTATATTATGTTTTTAAATTCGTGACATTTTAATAAATGATTTTTTAAAACAATTATTTTTTCCAACCAAACTAATCATAATACTAATATTTTGAAATAAATTACTTTAAAATATTAATATTATGAAAACTCTCTAAATTAAAAAAATGTTCCGAGCAAACTCTTAACATTAAAATTAAATTTAAGGTAAAACATACAAATGATAATCGACTATAGGATATTATTTTATGAAGTCCTCTATCAATAAAAGTTATAAAAGGTCTACAATTATATGATGATATTTTATTGAATCTCTCGATTATTAAAAGTTACAAAATGATCACTTGACTATTCATATATTATAAAATCGTCATTTTCTGTTAAAAATAATGTTCATCTGGGTTGGACGTTAACATGCTGACTTAGATATGATAAAATCATATTTTAATTATGTCTACTAGCACCACCATTGCTTTGAAGCGCTAGCTATACGGTATAATGTAAACATAGAGTCAATCCACAAAATATAGTTCAAACAGTTTTGGGATCAGATTTTATAATATCTCAGTCAACGAGTTAACATCTAGTTTAGTCAACCGTCAATTTTTTAACAAAAAATGACGAGTTTAGAAAATATGAATAGTCGAGTAACCATTTTGTAACTGACTAAAAAAAGTCTTATAATTTGGAGATCATTTTATAACTTTTAATAGTATGAGGATTTAAAGTAGCAGTGTCTTATACTCAGGAACCATATGTGTACTTTGCCCTTAAATTTAATCATTTGCAATATTTTTTACCGTCTAAAATGATCAAACCTAGATTAAAGCAACCATATGATTGAGATGGGATTAAAATCAGTAAAATTAATACATGGTATGAGGTGGTGGGGTTTAGGGGGGGGATTGGTGAAGAATAATTGAGGAGCCAACAAAAGTGAAGAAAGCGAAAGCAAAAGGAGGGGTTGACCACGCGCATCAAAGTTGCGAGTGGAGTGTCTGTGGAAACGTGCAAAAGTTAAATAGTGGGTAGAATATTCGCTGATGATGCCATTGCTAGAAGGAATTAGAATTCGATTTTATTACTTTTTTATATTTGGTTCAAGTTTTTTAAGGTAATTAAAATCTCTCATGGCTTCAACTTTCCATCAAATGAGGGAAAGTGAATTACATCCAAGAATGGATAGAATTCAATTCCATTGTTAGAGGGAATTGAAATTTGATCATACTACCCTCATCAATATTTTGGTAACTTATTCATATATTGAATAAAAATATTTTTTATTATTTCAAGTCGGGTCGGGTGAAACTTTATTTTAGTCGGGTCGGGTCAGTTTTTTTAAGTGTGATATTCGGGTCGGGTCGGATCGGGTTTTTTTAAGTGTGATATTCAGGTCGGGTTGGGTTCGGGTTTAGGGTGAAAAAATCGGACCCGACCCGAAAAAAATATATAATTTTACCTTATATATTTAGGAATAATTACAATAATACCCCTATATATATAATTTTTTTTCAATTAAGTCAATGTTTTTATTGAATAAAAATAATTTTTATAATTTATTGAAATGAATAATCAATTAATAAAACGAAAATTTAATATTTTTAAATTTTTTATAATATATTACTACATTTAAGTTGTAAAAAAAACTAAAATAAAGAAAAAAATAAGGAGGGCAATTCTGTCATTTTATATTACTGAAATCAAATTCATCTGACATTTCTGCGAACCAAACAGAATATGAAATTGAATTCTAATTCCATTTCATGCCAACCAAACAGAATATGGAATTGGATTCCAATTTCTGACAGTTTCCAATTTCTTCACAAATTCTAATTCCCTCAAAAACATTCCAACGAACCAAACGCCACCTTAGATTTTCATACGCCGCATCGTATAAGTTTTACCTACTATTTTAATAAAAGTGTAAGGTAAACTACATATTTAGTATCTAAACTATTAGTTTTGATTCATTTAAGTAATTAAACTTTTAATTTTTTAAAATTATACCTAATTTTAGTTTTTATTTCATTTTAGTATCATACCGTTAAAAACTTAACACATTAAATACCTAAACTTTCATTTTTTGGTCCGTTTTAATACCTAAATTTTTAATTTTTTTCAAAACTTAATATTAGGTTTTTAAAGGAGTACTAAAATGAAATAAAAACTAAATATAGGCATGGTTTTGGAAAATTTAACACTTTAGATATTAAAACGGATTAAAATTGATAATTTAGGTGCTAAACTTATAATTTAGCCAAAATTTTAATAATTATATTTCTGGATTTTTTTCTGCACTGAATAATGCTCTCTCTCTCTACAGTATTTTTATCTTTTGAAATCTAGTTAGATCCGAATTATAAATCTCAGACTTTATTTAATTCTACTCGTATCTATAAATAATTAATCAGAATCTATTTCGTTAATTTTATTTTAAATCTTTTAGGAAATATTTATTCTATTTTTAATTTAATATTTAATAATTTTATATAGTGACTCTTTTATTATATTTATTTTTATTCTTTTACACGTAAACATCCTAATATTTTTAATGATTATATTATAATATTATTATAAAATTAATTTATGTGATATAAATCATGTAATATATTATAAATTAAAAAAATAAATAGGTTAAGTTTGAGTTAAAATGTTGAAACGTAAATTTAGATCAAAATTTTATATTTAAACTCATTTTTTTTGATATTATTATTTTTATCCAAATTCTAATCTTAGATTCAAAGTGTGACAAATTAATTAATTATCATATCATATAACAATAGATACATTCATGGCATACTCTCATTTACACATTGTATCACTATTTAAGATAAAGTAGTATAGAAATATTTACTCTCAAAATTTAAAAATAAATTTTAAGTTAATCTAAGCCCTCATTTGATGCTAAGAATCAAGCATTTAATGCAAACATTTTAAAAGGTTTAATATAAAAATAAGTGTCCAAACTATACCTCTTTTTCTATTTAGGTGCTTTTTTTTGGTTAATTTAGGTGTTTTTTTTTGTCAATTTAGATGCCTAACGTTTCGAATGTTATCATTTAGGTGTCTACGCCATAATGGCCGTTAAAAAATCTGTTAAAATAAGTCAACCAATCAATATTTGACATGTGACTTGAATTTTTTATTTTCTTTAAATTTTAAAAAATAAAATTCATAATTTAACATACACGTCAAATATAATAAAGTAAGATTACTTAACAGTGAACAAATTTAGAATTAACTCGTAAAATAAAGTAAAAATTAATTTAAAACTGAAGTTTAACTCATAAAATTAGAATTTATTTTTTTAAAACTCATTTTCATCAAAATTTCTCTTGATTTTCAGAAATCATGTTCTAATGAATCAAATCGTGATTCGTTGAAACAAAACATCTAAGAATATGATTTAGAATAAGTGGTTTACCTCAGTTGAAGAATAAAAACAAAGAAATGTTTAAATTGATTGAAAAAGCCATGGAAATGAGTTTAAGAAGAAAAAAATTTAACGAAAATTTGGTGTTCGGAAAAAGAAAAAAGATCAAATAGTTTAAAAGATAATCATTTTGAATACCTATTTACAAATTCATTACACAAAGTTAACAATTCGTACACTTCGAATTGGAATTTTGATTGAAATGTGCGGAAGTGATGGTTTAATGACTAAAGTGTTGGATGATGCATAGTTAATGAAGTTGATAAGTATGAAAGTTTGAGAATGGATCGAGACCTGCTAACTATATAGAGATAGGAACCTTCGATATAAAATGATTTATAAATGTCACACTCAAAGAGTGATAAGTTCGGTAAAAAGATTTGACATCACAAGGTGAACTCATTGATAAGTTAAAGAGTTCTTAAAGAACAAAAGATATGAAAATATCTATTATATTTGGATGGATTGCTTACAAATGAATTCAAGTACCTATTTATAATGATTACAAAATGGGTTGAAACGACACCTATTCATGCCAAAAGGTGGTTGGCCATATATGAACAATTATGTGGTTTTTATGAACAATTTCTTTGAAAAATCATGCCTTGTTTTTTTGAGTTATGTCCTTTCATCTTGCGGCCCAACCTTAAAGAAACATGTCTTTGTATTTGAATTGCACCCATTCATCTTTGTAGCTGTTTATACTTGAAGCATCATGGCCCTTGCATTTGAATGTATACTCTTCATCATTGTACCCATTGAAACAACTTGCATGAATGGTCATATCCCTTGAATTACCTTCCATAGTTGAATGAGTATGAAGGTAGGATTAAGTCCCATGGAAAGCATCTTTGGATGGTTAGTCATGCCACTTTGCCATCCAGTGCATCTCTTCACCCTTGTAGTCGTTCAAGATGTCTCCAATTAGTACCTTGTAGTTGTAACACCCTAATCCCAAAGATTCGAGTGTCACACAGAATCACCAAAGTGATTAACCATTTTTTTACCATTTACTCGTCTCTTTTTAAAACAATTAATAAAATATGAAAAACATACATTTTAGACAACGAAGCTCCTTGTTTGAAAACTTAATGCATAAATATATAAATAAAATATTATAACTTGACCCAAATACCAACCACAACCTCTACATGCCCACTAAGTCATCATCATTGTACTCTAATACTCTATTGAGACTCTTTCAATGATATTGTTGTCCCATTACAATCCACGAAACATGCAACCTGTGGATGTAAATTTTTTGAAAGGCTTAGTGAGTACATGCCAACTCTATTGTATCTCATAAGGTTCATAAACATAAGAATGCATATCAGATATAAGTATAAAGACATCAAGCATAATATAAGTCTACCCTAGTTAGTTGTAACAACCCTAACCCGTACTCGACCCGGATACGATTCCGAGGTGTCACATTGACTTTTCAAAACATAGATAATTAACAAATAAGGACAAAATAATTTTTTGTTCAATATACATAGGTAAAAATCCTTAATTTAAAATAAAATAACAATTTCACTGTAATGTCCCAAATGTTGAATTAAGACTTTATTAAAATGATTTAAAAATATGAGGATTTATTCGATTAAATGATAAAATATAAGAATGAATTGGGAAGAATAGTTTAAAACTAAATTGTAGTAATGGAGGATTATAAAGGACATTTTGGTCAATTGGAGTAAATGAATTTAAAATTTATTTCTCTTAGGGTATTAAAGTAGAGAGAAAAGGAAAAGGGGTTTTAAATTTGGTCAACTCTTTTTATATAAAAAAATTACACTTGATTTGGTCTAGAATCGGCTAAACCTATAGCTCTGATACCAATAAATATAACATCCATCTCTCGTATACCCATACATATACGAGGTACAGATGTCACATCACTAGTATTATTGTTCTTAATTTGTGAAATCTAATAAAATTTTGTTTCATTTTATAAAATATTTAATTCACTTAAAAGAAAACATACATTGGCTTAAGTAGGCAACAAAAAGAGATGTTCAAACACCTCATCATTTTACAACAGTTTAATCTAAATATTGTTCAGAGCGTTTTTACTAAATCCTATTACATGCCCACTAAAATATAACTAAAGTAGGCATGTATGTCATGCAGTTATTGATGAGGTGACTCTGACTGGATGTCTAAAGATCTCCTTACTTAGTTGTATTCAACCTACACGTGAAATAAACACACGTTAAGTATTAGTTAGTGATGCAAATTAATCACAAGTAAAGTTCTAAACACAAGTTATTTTATTATACTTCACGTTCCAATGAATCTTTAAATCCACTAGGTATACTATAATTTGCATCACTGATGCTATTAACCTCATTTATCAACTATTACTAGAATCTATAAATTCATTAGGAATTTTATACAATTAGTATGATTTCCTTATATTTTAGCACACGAAGTGCCCTATCTGGAAATTCATACACTTAGTATGACTTCCTTATCTTTTTAGCACACTTAGTGCCCTATCTAAAAATTCATACATTTAGTATGATTTCCTTATCGTTTTAGCACACGAAGTTCCATATCTGGAAATTCATACACTTAGTATGATTTCCTTATCATTTTAGCACACGAAGTGCCCTATCTGAAAATTCATACACTTAGTATGATTTCCTTATCGTTTTAGCACACGAAGTGCCCTATCTGGAAATTCATTCACTTAGTATGATTTCCTTATCGTTTTAGCACACGAAGTGCCCTATTTGGAAATTCATGCACTTAGTATGATTTCCTTATCGTTTTAGCACACGAAGTGCCCTATCTGGAAATTCATACACTTAGTATGATTTCCTTATTGTTTTAACACACGAAGTACCCTATCTGGAAATTCATACACTTAGTATGATTTCCTTATCATTTTAGCACACGAAGTGCCCTATCTAGAAATCACCACACATACATCAATAAATCACACCATTATGACTATTATAGTGTATACATACATAATTAAAAGCACTCACTGGCTCGCCTTGCTTAGATATCCAAAATGGGAAGATAATTACTCCGGAACTTGGCCCTTTCCTTTCGCCTTACTCGACTCAAGAGCTTGATTTCAATCTTTGAGCTATGGAAGAAGGTTATGCACGGGAAAGAAGAAGAAGGAAAAGAGTTGACTAAATTTTAAAACCCCTTTTTCCTTTTCTCTCTACTTTAATACCCTAAGAGAAATGAATTTTAAATTCATTTACTCCAATTGACCAAAATATCCTTTATAATCCTCCATTACTACAATTTAGTTTTAAACTATTCTCCCCAATTCATGCTCATCTTTTATCATTTAATCGAATAAATCCTCATATTTTTAAATCATTTCAATAAAGTCCTTAATTCAACATTTGGGGCATTACATTCACATTCATAATTACATTAATTTGCATAGATACAAAATATATGAGTTTACAAATAGATCATAGCATTTCATATTAAACGTATAATACATGCCAACAGTTTACAAAATTAAAAAAGCCTACATTTAATTTGTCTTGATATGATCTTCAGGGGGTATGCTATCCTCAACAAATTAATCTTCAGTTTTTTCAAACCTACGCGTGAGAAAAATCACACGCTAAGTCGATGGCTTAGTGAGGCAAATACTAAGTGTAACACCCCAACCAGTATTTGACCCGGATACGAGTCCGAGATGTCACATTCATCTTTCAAATCATGTTCTTGTTCAAAATAGCTGAAAAACCAAAATTTTAACAAAATAACTAAATAATTTACATTAATTAAAAACGATTAGTTTTACAAAACATATCAGAGCATATTCAATTTAAATATCTTAGTACATACCAACTACATTTAATATAACAAAATATATATGATTCAAGACTCTTTTCTAATCCGATCTTCGGAAATGAGAGGCTAACTGTCTGCTCCTCTTTGCTCTTTAATCTTCTCAAAACCTACGTGTAAAACATTCACACGCTAAGTCTATGAATTAGTGAGACATATTAAACGAATAAAGGAAACTAAAATACTTAACAATACAAGATTACTTCATATAATCATATTATACAAATCATATAACAATTGCATGCATACCTATATACTATCATTATTTACATTCTTATTATTGTTAATATTGTTTGCATTCATCCTTTAAAACATGTGATTGTATCCTTAATATTCTTCACCAAACAATATACACATCATCATCTAATTTCCTGTAACACATTTCATATAACAAAAGCATATACCTCACACATGATGTATTGGTTTCTATATTTCTTTATTTGCCCATGTACATTACTGAGAACTTAAGGTATGTGAGTAAATTGAGGTTGTGCACATCACCATACCTCGTATAAGGGTCCACTGAGTGGCATGTGAAATTTGTCCCGAAGGACCTCATGTATGTCCTGAAAGACCTATGTATATGTCTCGAAGCACCTATGTAACCCTCGACACTTGGCATGCCAACTATACCCCTAACTCTCTTATCACGTAACATGGGCTTTATTACTTATGTCATTTCACATATTCATATAAGCATGTAGAACATTTCATATGATTCACATTCATATGTCACATAGCTTATATCTTGGTCTTATGTCTTCTCATAGACATCTAGTCGCATATTCACATATTCTTGTATTCATATAAATATGTAGTCACATAGATCACTTTCACATATCTCTGGTCATATATATTATGTCTTATGATCATATAATCATATAACTTATTATCATATGATTTATATCATATAGTTAATTGTTTGCTCTCTTATGTTAACATAACATACGTAATAAATATATATTAACATCTAAACATATGTCACTTATGCATGTATTCTCATAACTTATCCTCACATAACTCATATACCTTTCTAACTCATATACTATATGTTTATTTAAGTACATAAATCTTCCTCTTATGGTTTATCTTACATGTTCGTATAATTACTTATATTAATGTCTCCTATTTTATATACTATTCTAATATTGTTATATAGCTCAATACTAGTTAATTTATCACACTTTTCATTTAATACCATAAGTAGCTTATATTAGTTTCCATAAATTTAACTCATATAATTCATATCTTGTTTTCATATCTTCCTCTAGACATATAATTCATATAATGTCGAGTTGACTGGAAGTTGACTATATTAAACAACTACACAAAACAATCAACAATCAATATCGACTTTGAATCACTTATATCTAATCAAATAACTTATGATGAAAGAAACACTTAATTTTTCATTTCATGCCTAGAAGTATCGGTACTACCATTACAGTACCAATACTTTCCTTCAGGGGTATTGATACCTCCCTACCGTACCGATACCATTATGACATTCTGGAAATTTATCTTGAAAATGGTATCGATACTATACCCATGGTATCAATACTACCAACTCAATATCGATACCCTATTCAACAAGTATCAATACCACCTTAAGAATTCCATATATTTAGCCCTGAATATCGGTATTGTTCTTACGGTACTGATACTCCATGCCCAGAATGGCTATTTTCAATTTGAAAATCAACCAAAATCTTCCTAAATATTTTATTTTTATCACACCTTAAGCCTTTAAGCTCATCCTTATACATCCAAACCAACTTGTCCTCATTTACTACTCTTAATTATCCAAAATCTTGTTTAAACACTTGAATCTCAAAATTATACCAAAATTTCAAACATGTTCTTAATCATTTCTAATCCTCCTAACTCTTTAGTTAGATCATTGACAAGTCAAATTTATCTATAAAACCCCAAAAACTACACCATATCAAGAATTCATCTCCAAACCCATTTTACACATTCATCCCTAATTTACTCTTCTTGTTGTTTCACTCATATACAAGCTTTACTTAAGATTATATAACACTAGAGCTTCAAAACCAACCCAAAAAATTAAAGGAAACCAACAAATTTTAGAATCTTACCTTTGCACAAGTAAACTCACGGGCACGAGGAAGAAACAACAATAAGTTCCAGCCTTCTCTTTTCTTTCCTTCTAAACCCACGTTTTATCTCCTTTTAAAAGAAAGATAAAAATCCTTCTTGGAAAAAACCATAATGCCCTTTCACTAATCAAAATTTGATATTCACTCCTACACAAACATTTACACAATAAATCCTTGAACTTTTCAAATTATTCTAATTCAACCACTGAGTTTAAAATTCTTACATTCTGGTCACTGACCCGATGATTGGGATGTTACACTAGTCGTCAAAGTTTAAGTATTTTCTCTAGCCTAGGGAGTATCATAAGTCATGTCATTCTTAATTTATGAATATAATGATTATTAACATTCATTTATACTCTATTCAAGAGTACTATCAGTCATCTACTAATTCAATAATTATATATCTTATACTCCTAATATTTTTAGTAATAGTAAACTATTTAATGTCGTCTAGTGTCAGATAATGGTCATCTATAATGCAAGATTTCACCTAGACTCAAGTATTAAAATCAATAGCGATATCAAGCATCATAATAAAAAACTAAGAAGGCATCATGATTTAGTTCGAGGTCACACAATAACACAAGACTCACACCATCTGGCCTATGAATTAGACACACACATAAGCATAGATAGACATCATGGTGTAATGCGGGGTCACAAATATCAGGGTCTCACATCCCTCTAGCCTACCGAAAGTACTCTAGATAAGACCTAGGTCACATTAAATCATAATCTTCATTTAGATGTACCTAGGGTGAGATCTGGGTCACACAACATCATAAACATAAAGTCGACTAATCTACTCCTCATGAGTATTCAAAATGCCTTTGGGTCACAAAACATTTGAGTAACACTGACTAGTATTTTAAGTGCTTAGCACTGACTTGGATATATAATGCTTAGATAATTCTACAACAATTACGCAAGTATATGTATCATCACCAAGTAATAAAGTGGAAGCTATAAAACTTTGGATGTCAACCCCACAGAGAGCAAATCATATTACAATCGAGTTGTGTGAAAGATTTCAAACGATATATGGTTGAAATAATGAAAAAATGAACATACAACAAGGTATAGAATTCAAAATGATAAATGTCAAGCAATGCTACAATATTCATGAGAACAATATTTCAAGGATTTAATAGACGTGGCTGCTATTTAGTAGTTTCTACCATGAATATGCTTAATACAATGAATTTATATGTCTCACAAAGATTAACAACATTCGGTTAACAAGAATCAACCTTCATCAATTTAACTTATCAAATAGTTAGCAATACTTAATAATTGATAGCATAGATTTCTATACACCAACGTTGTTTTTCACAAACACCAAAGCTACACAAAGATAGTATGAAAATCCACAACTTTCATTTCTAAAAATTATAGAAATCACATACATAAAGATAACTTCATTTCTAAAATCATCCCATAAGTACGGCAACATATAAAACAAAGTAAGAAATATTTAATCAAACACCTTATGTTCAAGAACCAAATACCATCCAAAATGAAAGAACATTCAACTAAATAATCATTACTTCCCTATCTCAACAAAGGGATAAAAATAAAGTAGAACTTCACTTGATCGCGCTGCTACAAGGGGTTGATCACCATCTGCTGCTGCACTTCCCAAAGAAGGAATTAAGTTGTCATGGCTGTTGTCATGGAGCATAAAATAAATAAATAGGCTAAGAAAATTAATGGGGAAGAAGAGAGTATGTGAAAAGTGTGAAGACTTACCCCTTAAATAAGCCTCAAAGGTTAAAACATCCTCCAATAGGAAAATTATGATATTTCCTTTATTTTCTAGGCATTTTACAACTAGAATGGATAGATTCCCGATTCAAAAAAAATTCTATAACTATCTGCTGAGCCACCAGTTACTGCAGATTCGGCTCAGTAGCCTAATATAGCATCTTCCCACAACAACGTTTGTAGCATCAACAATGTTACAACATCAGCGTACCAAATCACTGCAAAATATCATAAAATAGCCCAAAAGATATAAATTCACTCCCAATGCACAAATGATGCAAAATATGATAAAGTAAACCTAAAATGATCCTAATGATGCTAACTTTCACGCTCAACCTAAGTTAAAAGGTCCTAAATAATAACTCTTTTGGAGAGTTATCAATTAAATATTCCTCAAACAACTAGACGATCGTCATACACACAAGTAACTCGGGTGTCCTTATCGTTTCTCGAATATCAAACAAAGGTATAAGTCTTATGGAATCTCACCTCATAATGTTCTCATGTTAAATCACATACATTTAATCAAGTTCACATTACCAATAAAACTTATTAATCATTCTTGATCACCATTAGACCTCCTCATTCGAGCCTTGCTCAATCTAGTGGTTAATAGTTGGTTCTCGCAGCTAGCATCTATACTCTTACCAAAGTAGTGACATTGAATCTAGGATTATCGATAGTATCAATATCGATTTATACTTTAATGTTATTAAGGTATCTCACTGGTAATGATACTCCACCTAAGCATCAATACTAAGCCTTGAGTGTTGATACTCTAATTAAATATCGATACTACACATAATCTGAGAATCTTTAAACTTTTAGAAGATGTGTCAGGGGTATTCTAGTAATTTTCCTCCCTAAATAGGATTTTAATCATTTTACTCTTATGTATATTTTACACACTTCTCTATACAAAATAACTCAAATATCTCATTATTCGAAGATTTACTAAATAATTAACCTATAAGGTTATTTTGGTCATTTTACCTATTCGAGAGTATTTCAGCCTTTCACTGAAGCCTAACAAGAAATGACTAACATCTTACTCCATTTCTTAAAGTCTTATAATTTCAAAGGTATTTTCATATCAATACAAGACATTATGCATAATTAGGGGTAATCAGATGATTTTACTCGCTCATTATTCGAATAACACATCATCATGCATACATACCGAAGATAACATGTATCACATTTATGTAAATCATGAAACATGGTTGTAATGCCCAAAATCTCAGGTTAGTAGTTTTGGCTAACCCGAGAGGGTTTTGGAATGACCAATTAGTTTTGTAGGAAGCCTTAGTCCAAGTAAGTGTGGAATTGGGCTTGTGTTAGGCCCTAATGATGTTAAAAAGGGTATTTTTGTTTGGTGACCAAAGTTAGAGGCGCCAAGGAGATAATTAACCCATCAACTCTTTTAAAATCTACATTCCCCTAATGAAGGGTGATGTCAACGGGGAAAAGCTTCATTTTTCTTTATCATCACTTCTGTCTTCATCTCCTATTCAAACTCTCCCTTGATTCCTTAGTATATTAAGAAAGTTAGAAACTTTGGGTTCTAGCAAGCTTAGTATGGATTCTAAAGGTAAGAATCATAATATTCCCATTCTAAGCTTTCATTTAAGCCCTCAAGCCCAAGGTTTGGCTATAGAAGCCATAAGTGGGGGTTTAGAAACCCATGTGAATCTAGCTCATTTATAAGAGATTTAAACATTATAAAATGTTTTTAACCTCTTTATAAGCTCCTAAATGAGTTAGTAATTCATTTTTCTTGGTTGTAGTTAGTGAAAAAAGTTGAAGAGTGCTTAAAAATCAAATGCAAGGAAAATATAGTCTTTGGGTGAGATTCGATCATTTCAGCAACTTAGGATCAAGATAACACACTTATAACTTCTATATACTATTTGTAAATCATTAGATGCATTTAGCTAGCTTGCATAAGTTCATGAAGCATGTATGAACTTTCATGGTTGATTATGACTTTTGATGTTATACAACATTAAAAATGACTCATTATGACCCCTATCAACTCAAATAAAACTTCAACGTTTAAGGTCCTTAGAGGGGCAAATGGGTAGAGTAAGGTAACATTTTCATGCTGAAAATAGCATTTTCGGGTTTGGGTATCGATAATGAAGGAATAGTTTCGATGCTATTCTTCAAGTAGTTAAAAAAAGGGTTCTTGGCTTTCAGGTATCGATACTTCCTCATAGATTATCGATATTATTCTTTGGGTATCGATACCTAAAGGTGGGTATTGGTACCGTATGTAAGTCTCAGGTTCCAGAGGACATTTTTGGTATCGGTACCAAAGGTACCCATCTTTGATGAAGGGCCAATATTGATACCCCAAGTAAGAGTATCAGTACTATAAGATTTTACTGATTTCCAGAGAACAATTTTGGTATCGATTACTCAAGACGATATCGATACCTATTAGAGAGGTATTGATACTCTACCTAAGAGTATCAATATTGCCAGACCTTCTTAGATTTTAGTGTGCCCATTTCATATCGATACCAAAGGTGTGTATCGACACTGAAATGTCAGTATTGATACTAGAGGGACTAGTATCGGTATTGTCGTGTAGTTTTGGGAAAAAGCCTAGCTTGGGAGAGTATTCAAAAAGGGGTCAAGAACTACCAACACTTCTCTAATAAGCTTACAAGTAAGAACAACTAATAATTATAGCTAAAGTATAAAAACCTTACGTGAAAGCATATCATAAAAATAAAATTTCTGTGATTCTTGGGAAACAACAAGGACACCCAAATTACTCTAGTATTATGATGATCGTCTTTTATGTATGGAATATCTGGATATATCTCAGCTAGTTCCAAGGAACTTCAGTTGCAAGCGGGGCACAGATGCCCCTTCTACTCATAAGGAGTAGGTTAGCCGGGTGTTATTTCCGATACAATAAATATCGAATCTTACACTAGGTAGGATAGAGGGGTGTGTATCCTGAGATACAACGAACCCTCCTACCACACCATGATGTCTACCTCAACATTTGTGTTTGCATACTTGCACGCTATTGTCTTTACTTACTATAATGACCATATAATGAACAATGTAGTATGGTTTAGTTGTTAGTGTGGCACTAGGCTAGTGAGCTCAACGCTCGAAATTTGTTTTCTTGCTCATGTTCTTAGGATGAGCGTTCAAGGAGCTTATCGCACAACTTGCATTCTAGACATATCGAAGCAACATAGTATGTCTTGAGTCTTTTCTTAGAGGGCATGTACTATTCATAGACCTTCACGTATTTGAGTCGTAACTCTATTTTTAAATACTTGATTTGTATATTTTAGGATGTATTTGGGAGATCCCCGTTTTGTAAACTTGATTATTATGATTTAAATCTATGTTTTATGTGGATGACATTTAAATGGAAATTTCCATGTGTTTTAAAGAAGTTTTTTGGGTTAGCCACTTCGGTGGTCCTATGTAATACTCTAGGTTGTCGATATTTGGGTTAGATCGAATTAGGGGTTATAATGGCGAAGTTCAAGGGATATCCACTTTAATTTCCTAAATTGAGGCTTATCGACTTTAATATTGAGTTTCTAACATTTTCCCTCAAACACGGGCATTTCACAACACAAACACGACCCCAAATAATTACCCCTAACAATAAAGTAATTTATTAGTATCAAATTAATAAATTATTGGGACTAAATCGATCAAATAGAAACTATCAGGGCTAAATTCGTAATTAAAAATCACCTAATTAATAGCATTTATGACTATATTGAATTGCACTTCAACATATAAGGGATCGGAGTGGTAGTTATCTCAAAAATATAAAACACGCTGATCCTTGCTGTGGGTTGGGTTGTCTACGCGGGTTGCCTCTAAAACGTCGTCGTGTTCCATCCCTTCAGCTGCTCCCAAAACGCAGCGTTTTGGGCTAGTATATAAACCACCAAATTTCATTTTAAATTCATTATTTTACTTTTCCAAACCTTGCATCGCTGGAATCCTCTAGATGGGTCATCGGTGCTTCATTAGTTCCCGTCAACAACCTCCGACCAAGGTTCACGATACCAATATAGAACCTTTTTGACCTCCCGGTCACGGATCTGAAGTTAATTTTCCTAAAAGCATCGTCGATCACCCTAGATCTACGAAAGACCATTCGAACGTCGCTTCCTCATTGTAACACTTCTATAAGGCGGCGTTGCTACTATACCTAAATTTTTATAACCATTATTTAAGATTTTATAAGTTCTTCCTGTAATATGAAATCATGTGTCCGTTCTTAACTATAAAACATTGTTATTATGAGGCACTACTACGTAATAACGTCTTTATCTATGTAACTAAAATGAATGTTATTTTTAAGATTAAAGATTTTTTAGTATTATTTTAATAAAAATACTCCATTTATCCTACTAAATGTGTCTCTTTTAATTTTTTAAAATAAACTATAAATACTCATACCACTGTTGGTGCTTGACAAAACGGTTTTTTATAATGTATAAAATAAAAATTCCTATGGCTTTTGCTACTGTAACCGTCCCCACCACAATTTTTTCTTTTTTTCTAGGCATTTCAGCTTTAAATAAGAAATTGTTGATAATAGGTATAAAAAAGCATATTAACTAAAATAAAGGAGTAAATAGAAATAGATAAATAAATAGTGGGTTCATCGTTTCTATGATTACTTCTTAAACGATGAGGCCATCTCTATACACCGGAGGCCATCTCTATACACCGGAGCCCATTCATTCATTTAATTGGTAACTTGTATAGTTCACACTCTTCGGCTTTACTCATAAATATTCCAGTAATAGATTTTTCACAATGAGATATATCTTATACAATAACGATATGTAAGTATGAGGATTAATTGAGTAATTTATAACCTTTAAGGAGAATAATGAATCACTTAACCATTAAGATCAATTAATTTGTGCTAATAACTTAGGTTTTAAACTTTAGGAAAAAGGAAAACATTATGATTGCACGTGAAACAAAAAAATAGTTGTGCCGCATAGAGCTGTAAATAAGACGAGACAAATCGCGAGCTATTCGAGATCGATTCGATCAAGGCTTGATAAATATTCGGATCGAATCGACTCGAGTTCTTAATGAGCCGAAACAAGCTATTCAATATTCGACTCGAAAAGCTCGTGAGTAGCTCGAAAATATAATATATTAAGATTTTATTTTTTTTTAAAAAATATTAATAATATTAATATTTATGTATTGATTTTTTTTAAAAATACAGTAAGATTTTCATGTATTTAAGATTCATGTTCGAGTTTGAGTTTGAGGCTTAAATCGAGTTAAGTTCAAGATATTTTTTCATTTCCAACATTTTCGAGTTGCTCACGAGCTTCAGTTCAGGATCTCGAGTTCGAGTCGAGCTTGAAAATTTTAAGCTCGCGAGTTTTCGAGTCGAGTCGAGCTTCATTTCAAAATTTTCGAGTCAAGTCGAGTTCAACAATATTCGAATTCAACTTAACTCGTTTACAACCCTAATGCGCATACGAAACTTAGTGCACGATTCCTGTTGTAAAAAACAAAAGGTTTGGGAAACATTATGATGTGCACGTGAAAAAAATATTATTTTTGCCTCGTATCAAAATCTGTGCAAGATCCCTGTCGCATAAAACAAACGACTTGCACTTTGTTTATCTTGTTAAAATCTGATTAGTAGACAAAAATAAAATGGTGCATCGGCAACAATAAAGGATTAATGAAAAGATTTAATTTAAAAGCAAATATTTTAAGTATAATATTTTTTGTCTAATTAAAAATATTTTAAATATTTATCTCAAACGATTATTATATTACGGTTAACATATTAATGTCCAATTCAGGTTATCATCAAAATTCTAATGAAAAATGACGAGTTTGCAATATATGAATAATCAGGTAACCATTTTATAACTTTCAATAATCAAAAGACTCAATAAAATAATGCCCTATAATTAAAATTTTACTTTATAACTTTTAATAATCAAATAACTCAATAAAATAATATCTTATAGTAGAAGATCATTTATATACCTAAAAGAACTTAAAGACTTAAGGGTGTGTTTGTTTGAAGGAAAACACTTTACAAGAAAACATTTTCCTAGTTTTACGGTGTTTGGTTCAAAGAAATAGTTAAAATCAATGGAAAACAAAATACAGGTCAACGGAAATTAACCCGGTTTTCCTGTAAAATGATTTACTGACTGAAATTTGGTAAGTCATTTTACAATATTCACACCAACTTCCTTTTAGCGTCCAAAATTATCGAGTCCTCTCTTTCTCACCAAATGCATCTTCTCATGTAACATAACCTTTATAACCTTTCAAAATCTCTTAATTTTTATGTATTTTACCTTAAAATGTGATTACGGTATTTATTGCTTGTATTTTTTAACAACAACATTTCTTTCTCTATCCACAATACAAACATTTGGAATCTTTGCTTTTTCTTCTTCTGCTTCAAATTTCCCTTATTTTCTTAGTTTTTACTCCAAATGGTGATTTGGGTATTGTTTGCTTTCATAGTTTAGTATGTAAATTTGTGTTTTTTTAGTTTTTACTCCAAATGGTGATTTGAGCATTGTTTGTTTTCATAATTTAGTACGTAAATTTGTATTTTTTTTTAGTTTTTACTCCAAATGGGGATTTGGGTATTGTTTGTTTTCATAGTTTAGCATGTAAATTTGTATTATTTTTTTTAGTTTTTACCCCAAATGGTGATTTGAGTATTGTTTGTTTTTGTGGTTTAGAATATAAATTTGTTTTATTTATTTTATGATTTTGGATATGTTGCTTTGATTTGGATTTTTAGAACTTCTAATTTCAAGTTGAACATCTAATTTTTTTAAAATTTTCAAGGCTTCTTGTGAAAAGCGTTTTCAATGGTCTCGATCAGTGCTAGTTTTTCTTCATTGTTTTAGTTCTTGTTTTGATATTATAAACAGTAAAAGTGAATGGGGATGGTTTAATCTTTATCTTGGGCACTCAACCTTGCTTAGTTCAATGACTTTGAGACTTAATTCTTAGGATTACTTTTCGCGTGCTACTGATTTTCTAGGAGCTGCTATGGGTGTTGTTTGTTCATGTTCGAGACTACTTCAGAATTAAAGTGAGAATAATGTTTGGATTGTTTGTTCAAGTTCATTAAAGTTGATATGTCGATAGTGTATTTGATAAGTTGATGGAACACTTTCAATTGTTTTGATTCAAATATGTAGCTTGCAACCACAACATCTTTATTGTCGTTATCGTAACTTCATGATTATTCTCTGAATAATGCTTCAAAATTACAAAGAAAGTTAGTGTAACAAAGAAAGTCATTGAAACCAACTTTGTGGAAGCGCCACCAGTAATTGTAAGATCGACATTTTTGGTTATTGGAGTAGCTATATGTTGTTAGCTCTACTAGATTTTTGCTATGTATTTGATTTGCTTGTGTTGTGCTACATAGTTGGTTGCATACACATATTTATTTACGGAATAGTTAATCAGGTGGGAAACTTAAGATTTATCTACGAGCTTCAGCATTGCAACAACATGAAATTTTTGGAAAAGGACGAGAATAATAAAGAAATGTTTAGAGCATATTAATGAGTTAATGAGGTGGGGTTTCCTTTGTAAGTTTTTTTTTCTTGATTCAATTTTTTCTTATAAAATTGTTTGTTTAGCTGGGTGTGAATATAAACTGATCTTGGGTGTTTTGAGGTCCTACAAGACTGTTGGTTTTGATTGTAATGGCTTATAACCATATTCGATTAGAGCAATAAAAGGTTAGTTTGTCTTGAGAAAAATTAGTAGTACATACACCTATGGCTATTATGGTACTATCTATACGCTTCTGATATGATACATATTCAAAAATTTAAAAAAATTATACATTATATTCAAAATTTTATAAGATATAATTTTATAATAATAAAATTAATTTAATAAAACTAAAAAATAAGAAAATTCATAAAATATGAATGCTTGTTTATAGAAAATAAATTTTGGAAATTGTTTTCAGAAAACTCAACCAAACAACGAAAAACATTTTACATTGCAATGTCCAACACTAAATGGACACTAAATAAACATTTTCATGAATGCTAAATGAACACGTTCGTGAACATTTAAATGAATATGTTCGTGAATATTAAATGAAAATTTAAATGAACACGTTTGCGAACATTAAACAAACATGTTCGTGAACAATAAATAAATGAACAAGAACACCTTCAAAAATAAATAAATTAACGTGAACACGTTCAAAAATAAATAAACAAACAAGAACACAATATTAAAAATTTAAATGAACACCAATTAAAAATGAATACATTCAAAAGTAAACAAATAGACGTGAAAGTAACCTTGTTTGTTCAAGCTCGGTTTAGATCTAGGAAAAACCCCTTTGGCCTTCACGAACAAGAAGTTGAGTATAAAATAGGGGTTGCGGATGCCACGGACGTTACGTAACGCGTTGCGGCTGTCGCTGAAGTGATTTCTTCCTCAAAAATCACAATACTTATAAAATATTATATTTATACATTTTACAACTATATTTTAATATTCTAATATTCATATACTCTTTTAATATTTTATTTTAAAAACAAAAATTTAATTTCATAAATAAAAATGGATTAAAAACAAATATAAACCTTACAAGTACTATTATGCTAGATAATAAGTAATAACAATTATAATTTTGATGACTAATTTATAAATAATCTCATTAAAAATTATTGGGATTATTGAAGCTCAAATGATCAACTGAAAAGGTGCCAAGAAGGAGTGAATTTGCCTTTTGAAATTTTAGGTATGAAGTAAAAGGAGATAGACAATTTACACAAGGATTTATAGTGGTTCGACTTCTAAACCAAGTCTACATCTACTACCTTAGCTACGCACAAAGAATTTTCTAACAAATTCACTAATTTTTCTTTCTTTTTCTAGGCTCAAGAGCAACCTTTACAAATCCCTATCTTTTCAAAGGCTAAGATAGAATCATTCCCTTTTTACAAAAAGATAAAAGATATAAACAAGAAAAAGCTCATAAGGTAGATGTTTACAAGAATTAAGCTCACAAGAAAACAAAATAAAAATTTGCATTGAGCTCAAACACTTATGTAGACGAGAAAAGGGAAAATAAAGAGTGAAAGAGCTTTTCTCTTGATTTCTATTGCTTGGATAGGTGTTGTAACCTTCTTCAAGTGTCATCAACTTGTTTTTATATGTTGGAATGAGTTTGTGGCAGTTTCTAGCCGTTGGAGATGAATTTTCTATAAAAATAAAACTGCCCAGAACATAGAGTATCGGTACTCCTTTAATGAGTATCGGTATTATCTTTGTATATTTAAATAAACTACCCATTAAAGACCGTTGGGCTCGACCAGTATCGATACTAGGGTTCATGTTTTTGATACCACTGTGTAAAGTACTATTAGTATCCCTTGAGTATCGGTACCAAAAGAGTATCATTACTACTCTTACATTTGGTATTGCTACCACATGAACAATATCGATATTGTTCATGTAGTATCGATACTGTAAGAACAATATCGGTACTACAAGAACAATATCGGTAAAACTGTTTTGTGTTCAAATTCTAGTTTAATGGACTTTGAATTATTTTTGAGAACTTTGAACAAATTCAATCAAGTCCAATAACATGTCTTAATTTGTTATATCAAAATATTATAAAACATGGTTCAACAATATCCCTTTTTTGATATAACAAAACATTGGAAAAATTATTTTTGGCAAAACTCACTCTTAATAAAACATTTCATGAAAATGAGAAATATTTAGAAAATAATAAAGCTCCCCTTTTTTCATTGAGAAATTGAATTTTTCAAATATATACTTCTCCCCCTTTTGTTATATAAAAAACAATTCAACTTTAAGGTTCAAACTAAAATGGAGAGTAAGTAGTTTTAAATCATAAAGTCATTTGAAAGATCAAAGTTGCTCCTCAATAAAAGCATTCCATAAAATTTTGAAACAAAAGCCTAATACTTAAAAGAATATTGAATTTCAATAAGATAAGAATGAAAACACATCAGTAGCACAAGAAATTCAATAAATTCAAGTCAAACATACTTTATGCAATATCAACAATTTAGGCATTAAAACTCATGCATAAAACATTTCAAAATGTTATGTATTTAATATAAATATCAATTGTTAGAGAGATATCATAGAAAATAAAGAAAATATGCATAAACATTTAAAGATCTTAGGTCAAAAGAAAAAAAATAAACATTTAAAACACAACTTGACCAAAAATAAACATTATGATGAACTAGAATTTTTATAAAATCATTTACCTTAAAAAAATGTTCATCATAACATATTTTCAACATATATGAGATAGCAAACAACATGTTATCATTCACGCTCAATATTCATCCATGCATAAAATCAATAGGCAACCAATATACAAAATTTAAAAAACTTTAAGGTTAGATGTTAGCCATCATTCTTTTGTGTGACTAGAACATTTGAAATTATTTACCTTTGTCGCCATTGCTCCAACACGCCTACATGACGCATTCATTTGGATTTTGGTACCCAAATTGCTTTGGGTCCTAGAAGTTTAGTACCAATGTCTAGTTCTCAAATGAACCCATATTTGTCTAATTTTAAAAGATTTTCCTTTCTTTATAAGACAAGTATATACATTGTGATCATGAAAATGACAATGTGAGCATTTTGTCATTTTTAAAATAGATGAATTATTTTTAGAAATGATTTCTTTTTCTTTTGTTAAGCATTCAAGCTTAACTTTCAAATAAAGATTTATTTTCCTAAATCTTCAATTTTAATTTTTGAAAACTCAAAATCATTTTCCAAAATTTCATTTTATTTTTCAAAATCTAATTTTGCTTTCAAAAGAAATTTATTTTTCAACTTTAAATTTTGAAATCAATTTCTTATATTTGGACTTCTGGTCTCAAATTCAAAATATAATTCATCATAGGGAACTTGTAACTCTTTAAAAGAATAAGAGTTTAATTCACTAAAGTTAGAAGTTATCATTGAATCTTCTTTGATGGCCATGAGGCATAGATTGGCTGCTTTATCTTCATAATTGGAGTCATCATCATCACTCCATACCGCCAAAAATGCCTTCTTCTTACTCGATCCCTTATTCTTTAGGAGGAGACAACCATTCTTGACATGCCTCATTCTTTGACATTCGAAGCATACTGGGGGACCCTTCTGTTTGCTTGATTCATGTTTCACTTCCTTAGAAGTCATAAATCTCTTGAATCTTCCATTCTTTTACATCTTCATCCACTTCTTCACTTGAGTCTTGATTACTCTTATTGGTGGAAGGCAACTCCTACCTCATTCTTTTTCGTGTTTTTCTTTCATTCATCTTCATCTTCTTATTCTTCATCATTTACCATCAACTCATGAGTGAGACGAGAACTAATAAGCTCATAAAGAGTGAGAGACTTTAGGTTCTTAGCTTCGATAATCACCATCTTCTTCGATTTCTAAGACTTTGGAAGAGAGTAAATCATCTTCCTCACAAGCTTCTTATTAGGGATGACTTCTCAAAATCCCTTGAGACTGTTGACAATCATTAAAAATCTATCAGTCATAGCTTTGATGTCTTCATCTGGTTTCATCTTGAAATTCTCATAGATATAGTTGAGAACACTGATTTTGGTTTCCCTCACTTCACCGGTTCCTTTATGAGTGACTTGGAGCTTGTCCCATATCTCATTGGAATTTAAACAAGAGGAGACTCTTCAATATTCATTCGGGCCTAATGCACAAAATAGAATGTGCATTGTCTTTGCATTGAGTTGGAACTTTTTTTTCTCTATCACTCTAATCATCTATCTCATTGGTTGAAGTAGAGTATCCCTTCATAATAGAGTTCCAAGATCGTTGGCTTAAATAAAGAGCATCATCTTATTCTTCCAATAGGCATAATTTGCACCATTGAAATAAGGTGTCTTGTTGACCCGTTGAGAGTCTTCAATGTAATAGGAGCCGAAGGTTGAAGCCATCTTTTGCGTTTGATATAGAAATTGCAAGAACTCTTCAAGGATCGTCTCAAGAGGTTGTTAGAACTTTTAATGAGTCAAGTTTTGATACCAATTGTTGGGATTATTAAAGCTCAAATGATCAACCGAACAAGTGATAAGAGGGGTTAAATTGACATTTAAAAAATTTTAGGTATGAAGTAAAAAGAAATAGAAAATTTTCACAAAGATTTATATTGGTTCGACTTCTAAACCAAGTCTACATTTACTACCTTAGCTCCACACTAAGGATTTTCTAACAAATTCACTAATTTGTTGTTTCTTTTTCTAGGCTCAAGAGTAATATTTACAAATCCCTATCTTTTCAAAGGCTAAGATAGAACCACTCCCCTTTTAAAAATAGATAAAAGATGTAAACAAGAAAAACCTCATAAGGTAGATGTTTACAAGAATTAAGGTCACAATAAAACAAAATAAAGATTTGCAATGAGCTCAAACACTTATGTACAAGAGAAAAGGGAAAATAAAGAGTGAAAGGGTTTTTCTCTTGATCTCTATTGCTTAGATATGTGTTGTAACCTTCTTCAAGTGTCCTCAACTTGTTTTTATTTATTGGAATGAGTGTGGCCATTTTTAGCCGTTGGAGGTGTTTTGGAGCTATTGGGGATGAATTTTCTGCAAAAATAAAACTACCCAGAACAGGGAGTATTGATACTCCTTCAACGAGTATCAGTACTAGCTTTTTAATATTTAAATAAAGTACCCATTAAAGATCGTTGGGCTCGACCAATATCGATACCACTGTGTAAAGTAGTATCGATACCCCTTGAGTATCGATACCAATTTTGCATTATAGAATTTGAATAATTTGGAAAACAAATAGTAATATCAATACTACCAAGAGAGTATCGATACCTCTCTTATCTTTGATATCGGTACCACATGAAAAATATCGATATTGTTTATGTAATATCAATACTGTAAGAACAATATCGATAATATGTACCCATAAATTATTTTGTGTTCAAATTATAGTTTAATGGACTTTGAATTATTTTTGAGAACTTTGAAGAAATTAAATGAAGTCCAAAAACATTTTGCCTTAATTTGTTAAATCAAAATATTATAAAACATGGTTCAACAAAAACATATCAAAGTTCTCGTATTTTAACATAAAAAAATTCATTTTACATAACTTAAAAAGAAAAAAAATACATAAATAAAAATATAAAATTTATATTTCTTATAATTCACCAACAAAACGAATGAAGTGACAAATCTAAAGCATTTCCATCTTCATCATTGTCATGGTTTTGATTATTCCAATTCTATGTAAGACATCACATTGTGTGCATCATAAGATGCATCATTGGTAAGAAACATGTTGTCTGGTAAATGATGATAAAAAAAATCCATAACTTAGATATTGTTCAAGGCAAGGTGGATAATATGCATTTGGTCGGTTGGAATGAGCCCTGAGATGATTCATTAATTTCATTATCATTTGTAGCTAAACTATATGATGATGAACCTACAAATGAATCATAAAAGTGTTCCCTCATCCTCCTATGAGTTCTATCATCCTCATCTTTTCTATTTTGCAAACCAATAGATACATTTGTTTCATACAAACCTGAATCATTAACATAAGGATATCTAGACGTACCTTGATCTCCATAAAAATAATTGTGCCAATATTCTGGTTTGTACATACCTTCATTATCACTACCATCATCATCACCACCACCATCATCATCACCATCACTTGACATCAATAATTGAACACTTTCATCATTAGATGGAGCAGGTGAAATGTCATGCATATCTTCACCTTGAGTTTCTTCATCAGATTCATTAAGTAACTATTCAGTCAACCATGAGAAATTTTGTTCACTGTCAAGCATATCATCTTCTCTTTCTTCAATCCATGCATTTAGTGTATCGTCTTTTTCAAAAATATTATCAAGATTAATCGGATTAAAATTCCTTTCTAGCTCTTGTGCATTTTTTTCTTTTCAGTTGTCTTAGCTTCAATTTCATACTATAATGGACATAAACCAATTTTTGAAGCTTTTTATGCTTGAGCCTATTTCTCTTCTTTGCATGGATCAAACTTTGCGCTTACAATTTGAAGAAGTTGTTTGACTCAAAGCTTTGACAACGATGCGCTGAAGTTGAGGTGCACAATTTCCATAATTAATCCAACATTCAGCTAAAAAGCATAAATATTAAGGTATAATTCATAAAGTAATTATAAATATATCATCATTATCTACAAAACTATAGAGATTGAATTCTTTTTTTTTACCAGGGCTAGTCTTCAAAATTGCAGCTTAAGCTAATGGTGTTCCAAAAGAACCCATTTTATCTCGATATAGCAATAACTAAAAATAAATGGATTAGTAGTTAAAACATGATCATTTATAAGTTTTCTCAACAATTTAAGTATATACAATACATAACTGGTTCATTGCCAAAATTTGATCATTCAAGCTGGGCTCTATTATTTTTTATGACATTTCTAACCCTATTCATGGTTTCATAAATCACGTCACTTGTGGAATTACCTCCATATAGAAATTATAGATTTCAGAAATATCCTATATAAAAATAATATAATAAATATTTAAACAAGATATCACAATTTAAATTTAAAGTTTTATAACGCACCAGCATAATGTAAATCATTATAAAGTTGATTACTCCATTGCTTATAAATTATTTCTCAATATTTATGATAAAAACCACAATATCTTCGAGTCGTCAATTTTACTCTATCCATAGCTTCATGAATAAAACACATAGTTGTTTTTCATCACCATCACAAATCCTTAATACTTTAACCAACAATACTTTGATCTTTAAGACATCACCTGCCTTTTTCCAAAATTGAGTGAAATTAATGACTTGTATCATCTCTTATCCAGTTAGTTTTCTTGCATACTTGGACCTTTTCCATTTTGAAGAAGTCATCATTTCTTTGAATGCTTGTTTTCTTCTAACAATGCTCTCAAAATCAATGAAATTGGTAGCAAATTAGTAATCCCAGACCATAAGAGTTCTATACCTTTGGTATACCTCTTGATATAATCAATCGTCCATGTATGATTGCATATGAAAGAAATGATATTTTTTTGCTTGATCTAAGATATTTTTCCCATCTTTTTGTTATCAATTTCTTCCAAAATAAGATCCAGACAATTAGCAGAGGTGCCTTCTCTTTTGCATCAACATCTTACCACCGGGTTTGATTGTTGCTTCATTATCTGTACCAAATTGAACAATAAATTCTTCACCAATTTCATCCACTATTTTATCCTTTATATCAAAATAATACTAAGCAGCACAAGAGGTAACACTACTAACATCAATTATTTTTTAAAGATGGTGCCTCTAGGATTATAAATCAATAAATATTACTTGAGTTATTAAATTAACTATCGAAGAGAGGCAGACTAACAATTGAACTATGATGTGAAATTTCTCTCACATCCCAACATTGAATTGAGGCAGACTAATAATTGAATCCATTCGAATATCACCAAATAGTCACAAACAAGGTCATATGTTAATCATTGTAGGATACAAATAATATTCGAATAAAACATTTTGAATTATAGAATCGAATGAAAAAAGTCAACCTACCTAATCAAAGCAATATATGTCAACGATTAACTCGAGTCGAATTATATACTATTGAAAATAGATGACTGAAAATAGTTGACTGAAAATAGAGAAATAAAGAGGGGATAAAATCTTGTTACACAATGTAAAACTCTTTTTACACGAATTTAGAACTATTAGATGAGTGAAAATATATAACTGAAATTAACAATAGAAATGAGAAGATATTCACTAGATAAGATAAGAGAACATCTTTATAATCCAAATTAATATTAGATTCGGTTTAAATTCATATTTATCAATAGATGTAAAAACAGAATCGCATACGCATTGGTCAAGATGAATCGTAGAACCTCGATTGATGATTATTAGTTTCAAATACCTCACCAACCATTGTTGAAAGATGTCCAAGTAGAAACCGAGTTACTATTTAAGGCGTAATGCATTTTTTTTCTTAATAAATTAAATAAAATAAATAAGACGGTTTTTCTAGCTTAGCTATGAATGATCTACAAAATTATCAACAATATTCAAAGGTCTATCTAGTCTCATAATGCAAACTTTGGAAAACATTTAAGTCAACAAAAAGGTTTAATTAGCAGCATTCAGTGGAAGAAGCTGAGGCTATTTTTTCAAGAATTTGAACCGCTTCTTTCATGGAGGGTCTCTGCTGTTGCACAACTGATGTACAACTAAACCCTAACCTGAAGCATGTCATAATTCTTTCATGGAGGGTCTCTGCTGTTGCACAACTGATGTACAACTAAACCCTAACCTGAAGCATGTCATAATGGCCTCTACCTTCCCTTCCATGTCACCTTTTATCGCCGTGTCAGTTTCTTCCCCGGCTGAACCTGCTGGCACCGCCCTTTCATCCACCAACTCCCTGCTTGACAACACTCTCCCACTGAGAAGCTCGAGTAAAATCACGTCAAATGAGTAGACATCCCATTTGGGGTTTGGTTTGAGGCTCTTTAATGATTCTTGTGCTTGATATGGTGTGGAAGCAGCAGGTGCATGGGGGCTCGGCCTGGTTGGTGGGACGAGTGGGTCACCATCACGAGAAGCCGTGGACCGTTGGCTGTTTATGAACCTCAGTGACGAATTGTTTGGTTTATAGCCGGCGCCGTTTCGAGAGACAAGGTGGTCTAGTCCCAGATCACTTATTAAGGGCTCCATATTGGAGTCTAACAGGATGTTGCTTGGTTTGATATTGCCATGAACTTGCTTCTTTTCATGAATGTAGGCCAGTCCCCTAGCAACTCCTCTTGCAATTTTTATACGGACTTTAAGAGGTAAATGGCAAAGTGATGATGAGCCTGATCTTCCTGGTTTTCACAGAACTAAATCATGTCAACAATTTTGCTGCTAATGTGAACATGATGGGTAAAGAAGAGAGATGAGAACTTACCGTAAGCAGTGGTGCAAGAGAGGCTGCCATTGGAGACATAATCATAGATAACAAGCTTCTCAGTATCTCCCCAGTAAAACCCACGGATCTTAACCAAATTTGGGTGCTTTAACTTGGCTATCATCCTAATTTGGCTTTCAAAATCTTTTAACCTCCCCACTGAACTCTCTCCTATCCTTCTCACAGCAAACGCAGTCCCGTTCTCCAGCACAGCCTTGTAAACAATGCTCGACCCACTCGTCCCCAAAATATATGCCGATGCCTTCAATAATGTCTCTAACTCCAGATCAGTTTCCCCATCCACTGTGACCAGCTTGCTTCCCTCTCCTTTCTGGTTCACATTCATGACTCCAATTTTCTCCTGCTGGTCACTGTCAGAAGTGGAAATCTCCCATGTCTCTCTGAGTTTTAACTTCATGCATGAACATGATGATGATGATGGCATTGTTGTTCCTAATTCTACATGCGTTTTCGAGACTGGCTTCGGGTTTTTTATCGACAGTGAGCTGATCGAGATGATCTTTTCGCTTCTTGAGTTGATAAACGTAAAGAATGATCATGCCGAGAATGGATACACCAGCTAAATCTGTAACAGCTATGGCTGCCATTGTGCCTGGCTTTAGAATGCCCCTTCCTCGGTGTCGAATGTTATTCGGTTCTCCAGGTGACGAGCCTGCTACTGGGGTTGAGACAATCGAGTTTGGTATCACTGCAATTGCTGGTGATATGGATTGGGACATATTTGGTGGATTCGAAAGCGTTGAAGGAACTGAACAAGTGGTTTTCAATGGCTTCCCACATAGATCAACATTACCAGAAAAGAAGTCTTTTTTCTGATGAAACAAAGATAGAGACTCCGGAATTTGGCCGGTTAAATTATTGAATGAAAGATCAACGGTGGCATTCTGAGGAAGTTGATTTGCAAACTCCGGTGATATATGCCCTGAAATCTTGTTGTACGACAAGTTCAAATAACGCAAATTACGGCCACCAAAATCTAAAGGGAGAGACTCGTTAAGCAGGTTCGATGACAGATCCAGAACTTGAACTGAATCGAAACCACTAGGTATATTACCCGAGAAATGGTTGCCCTTTAAAGACACAACAGTCAAGTTCTGCAAAGCTGTCAAGTTTTGGGGTACCTTCCCAGCCAAGGCATTATCAGAGAGATTCAAGAGCTGAAGACTAGCCATGACACCAACAGACTGTGGCCACGAACCAGAGATGACATTACTGGACAAACAGAGTACCTGAAGCTCAGTTGAGTGGAAGATGGTGCTTGGTAAAGTTCCATTAAAAACGTTGCTCGAGAGATCCAAGTGGCGAAGGTGTTGAGTACGGCCAAGGTCTTCTGAAATTGAACCAACGTCGGCTGTTCGGGAGAACCAAGCTGGTGACCCTTAACAGGTCTGGTGCTCCCGGAATCCCAAGTTCAGTTCAGGTCACTCCAGACGATATTACGTAAACGGAGTAACAATTTTTTGTTTAGTGAAAAAATGGTACGAAAAATACTTTAAAGAGTAACTCGGCAAAAAGGGAATAGTTCAGGGGAAAAATATGCATTTAAGCCTTTTAATAATTAAGAGTTTACATCTGGTCTAGTTAATTGATTGGTGGGATTGTCTCAGGAAAGGCGGGTTAATATACGGCTAATATACAGCATTACCGGATACATTAAAATGTATTTAATAAATTCGGTTTAGCGGTACCTATTATGTTGACAACTAATAATGTTTTAGGTAGAAAATATGAAAAACTATTAAAAAATTTGGTAACCGGTAAACTTTGGTTATCGGTAAGTATCTATCCTTTTTATAAAAGTGTTCATACGTTTAACATATCAGTAAATTTTACCGGTTTTGTCATAATGAATCTGGTTTTGTCATATTTTACCTGTTATATTGTAATTATCTATCCTTTTTATAAAAGTGTCCATACTTATTTCACTGTGAAATATATTTATTATTATCTTTAGTTAATATTGTTAAATTTAAAATCTAAATATTTTATAAAATATCAAAACAATCAAATAATTTTTGTGTAAATGAAATTATTAAATTAATATTGTAGGTGGAAAACATGAAACATTAAAAAAATTGAAACATAAATTACATAACTTTCAAAAAAGTATATATCATTTTTATAAAAGTGTCCAACTTATTTCACTGTTGAAAACATATTTATTATATTTGGTTAATATTGTTAAATTTAAATTCTAATATATTTTATAAAATATCAAAACAATCAAATAAAATTTTGTGTAAATTAAATTATTAAATTAATATTGTAGGTGGAAAACATGAAACCTATTAAATAAATTGAAACATAAATTACATAACTTTAAAAGCAGTTTTAAATCCTAAAAAGTGTCGATACTTTTAAAAAAATATCGATCCAAAACGATATACCAGGTAAAATATGATAAAACAGGTAACAAAATGATAAAACCGGTAAATTTAAAAGTGTCGATACGTTATATAAGGATCGACACTTTGTGAATTTAAAAGAGAAGCAGTTATAGCGCCTATAATGTGTCGATACTTAAAAAATATATCGATCCACAACGATATAACAGGTAAAAATATGATAAAACCGGTAACAAATGATAAAACCGGTAAAATGATACCGGATATATTGAAAGTGTCGATACTTTCGTAAGTACGTGTAATAAATTATCGACACTTTCAAAGAAATAGGTAATTATCCTTTCGAAAGTATCGACACCTGACATAAAAGTATCGACACTTTTGTATTTGTATCGATTAAATATAAATAACATATCCGATGAAAATATAAAGGCCATAGCTAAATATCCTCTGAAAAAGATAGAACGGACGAGTTTTTGAAATCGAAGAGTAATTGTTGTTGCATTTCAGAAGGCGTTTCTAAAGCGAAGTTTGTTTGTTTGTTGCTGCAGTCGAATCGAAAAGTATGTTGTCGAAACCCTAATTTTTTATTATTACAGTAATCGCGATAGGGTTTTTTATGTGTTGTTTGGGGTTTTGGAGTAAGGAAGCATTTGAGACCGATTGCAGGTAGAAATAGATATTCAAGGAAAAATATAAATGTCGATACTTTTATTAAATATTATAGGTAGAAATGATATTATAGGTTGTATAAATGTGCCGACACATTTTGGTGTGGCCATTCAAATTCTTTTGAAGAAAACCGTTTTACCACAAGAGTAGTTATCTATTTGTATATTGAAAAGTGTATGTAACAAATAATTTGATTTGCGTAAACTGATATATGAAGGAAAAATGGAGTCAATGGGTTGGAAAATTGTTGGTGGAGCAGATGACTTTGAAATTGAGGCCGAGACTCGAAAGCAACCAAAGGGTGGATATATGTACTTCTAGTAAGTATCAATGTCTTTTTGTTATTATTGTTGAAATGGTAATTGGATTAAGTATCGATAAACTTTAAATTGATTACAAATTTTAAATGTTAACAGTATGGCCGAATGCAAAAGGATGAAGGGAGATGGCACACAGAGCGGTTCGGTATGTAAAATGAAATTGACATTGAGTAGTATTAGTATTTAGTGCTAATGTATTGATTAAGAAACGTTTATGTTTAATATTAGGTGAAAAAAGATGTGAGGTCCAAATGGAATTCAATGAGTGATGCTGAAAAGGAACCTTACATCACACAGTCAAGGAATGATAGTAAAGAATACAAAGAACGGAGGAAAGCACATGAAAATAAGGTATTCATTAAACTTGTAAATACGTTGATACAAAATATATAAGAACTAACATTATATATTGTTAAAAAATGTAGGAAGTGTCGACAAGATGCAGCATTAAAAGGGTGAATTTATTAATTAAACACCTTAAGGAGAAGGGTCAGTTGAATGTGCTGGGAGAATAGGTTTTGGATCGTTGATCGGAGTAAGGGATCGACCTATTCGGAGGGAATTGTGTCGATCCTTGATGGCACAATTTGACGTCAGTCAATGTATGGCTAAGTATGGTGATTATTCATTCCCTCTGGGGGTATCGACTGCTGCAGACGTATTGGGGGTACAAAACAAAGGCAAAAGTGTTATAGAAGTCTGTAGGAGTAAGAACTGGAAAGCACTTGCCTTCAAATATGGTTTGAATCATAAGGTGACATATACTGAAGTTGAAGAGGATATCAAAAGTGGATCTTACTTGGGGGATGAGCTGAAGGCCCGAGTTCTATTGTACCTTGTCGGGATATTTCTTTGTCCAACGGGTGATACGTCAACGAACAAGGAATATATGAAGCTCATTTGCGATGAAGGCTTGAAGGGTGAATTCAATTGGGCTGAATATATCCATTCGAGATTGATTGAATCAATAATCACCTTTAAAAAGGGCAGCCAGAGATACCTCAAAGGGTGCATAGCAATCTTAGAGGTAAATGAGTTGAATCACTTTTTTGTGTTTTTATATAAAAATATAAATTTTATTATAAATGCAGGTTGCACTGTTCGATTTTTGGTCGGGCTGTGAGGCAGTACCGGCATATGAAAGAACCGGAGTGGCACGCATCCGTGCATGGGGGAAGGAAGAGGTGGTTAGAGTGATGGTGAAGTTGAAGTTGGATAGAGGGAATAAGCAAGAAATGGTAATAAATGTAATTAAATAATATTAAGAATATAATCAATGTCTTAATATTGTAATTTAATTTTTTGAAGGTTATTGGCAAGGATGTAGAGGAGGCAGAGGAGAAGAAAGGAGGGATGGTTGTATTGGGGGAAGAAAGGAGGCAGTGGAGGCAGTGGAGACAGAGTAACTTCGACATTTTGATGTCTGAATTGGCTGATATCAAAAAAATCCAATTTGAAATCATGCAAAGACAATCAAGAGTCGAAGAGAAACTTGATCAAGTCGTAGAGAAACTCGAGAGAGTCGAAGATACACTCGAGAGGCATAAGGGGGTAGTGGAAGGAAAAATAGATGGAGTGGTGAAAGAAGTAGAGGTGTTGAGGGGTGAAGTGGTGAAAGAAGTTGGGGTGTTAAGGGGTGATATTAAGATGGTGACGGGAGAAAAATTTGAGGGAGTGGTGAAGGAGGTTGTTGATTTGAGGAGTGAACTTACGGGGTGAAGGGGGTGGTTGATAAATACTCGGATGAAGGAGCTCAATTGAAGGGTGAAATAAAAGATATGAAGAGCTATGTAGAAAAAAGTACGATGAACTGAAAAATATGAAGAAGAAAAAGGGAGGAGGAAGAAGAAGAGATGGAAGAAATGAGGAGGAAGGAAGTCGATGTCATTTATACACCGGAGAGTGTTATAGCAGCAGTTTTGGATTCGGAATGTCCTGCACCCCAGAAGAAGAAGCAGAAGGTAAGTTTAATAAAAGAATACTTAATTTGATTTTATTATGTTGTTGTGACAAAAATTTGTATGCAAAATTGTAGGTTGAAAAAGCGGATATTCCAACCGGAATTGATGACATCGAAGCTGCAATTTGTGATTATTATGGAATAGCGAGTTAGAATCGGGGTAAGTGAAATATATTGTTTTGTGAGTGATATTTAAATATTTCATGACAAGATATTAATCCTAATGATTCATACAGATATTCTGTAATATCAATGGGAAATCAATTCGCTACTGTATACGACGTTGCAACGTTGAAGCCTACGGAATGGGTTGGCGGTGTGGTAAGTAGAAAGTAGAAAATAAATAAAACTTATTGAATATGTTCTGATTGTGTAATTAATTTTGTTAGGTTATCGATTTGCTCGCCTGGACCATATGCTACGATTCTCAAAAGTCACACCGGAGGATTGGCTACCTTCCATACCTCTTAGTGGTGAGTTAAATTAATAAATATTGAAAAGTAGTGTTATAGACGGCAAATTAATAATGTTTGTTGCGTAATTACAGCAACAGGCGTTGGAAGCCAACAACAAAGAAAGTGTTGAGAATATTTCTACCTTCTGGGGTGTCATATTGGATAACTATGTGAAATTCACCGACTGTGAGAAGGTAAGACACCATACCAATTGCAAATGATGTTTTCGGATATAGAATGTTGAATTTTGTCAAATTGGGTGTGAAATTTGTTGCAGATAATGATCACAATAAACTACCATAATTCACATTGGTATCTGTTGGTGTTGGATATGGTAGATCATGTTGTAACAATATATGATAGTATGTTTACAACTGAAGCAGCTAAACAGAGAGTAAAGGATGCTAAGAGATTGGTATGTATGTATGTATGAAAGGACATTATGTAAATTATAATGCATAATTTTTTTGGTGCATAACTTCTTCTATTTTAATGCAGATTAAAATATTAGATTCTTATAATAAGAAACGCATTTGGGTTGAGTCATGTGGATCTCTAGGAAAGTATCCCTTGAAAAATTTCAAATTTGTGGAGCATAAGAAGAATAAGCAATTGAATGGGTATGAGATGTTATCACAAATAGAAAGCTTAATTTTATGCAGTATTCATCATAATTGACATGTGTGGTTTTCAAATTTTGTAACAGATATGATTGCGGCATGTATGTGATGATGTGGATGGAATCGATCGGTTCTACAGGGGCAACTGGTGATTTTATAAGTGGATAGAAAAAATTGTTTGTGGTAAAATTGTTAAAAGTCGTAGATTGAATGCTGTAGTTGACAATACTTAACGTTCTGACAATTTGAATATAGGTTGTTGGAGACTGGGATCGATCGCGAGTATTAAACGATCTCGTAAGCCACAATCAAAATGAACGAAGACAGGAGATAACAAAAGCTGCAATATTACATAAGAATAACAAAAGGATGCAATGATGTAAATGTTGAGTTAATTTTGTATAAGATTTATAATTTTGTATACGATTTATATTTTTGTATGTGAATATAATTATGAATGAGATGAGAAAAGTTAGCAGTATGTTGTTGTACATGTTTCTTATACACATTAAGGGTCATGTCGATACTTGGAAGTAAAAGGCAAATTTACAATATGGCCAACAGGGTGCACCCATAAAGTGTCGATCCATATATAAAAAAGTGTCAATCCCAAAAACATCGAAAACCAAAAGTATAATGTAATATGTAATTTTTCAATCTAACCGGTACAATTATACCGGTTTATGAGAGAATATGTCTAAATAATGTGTCGACACTAATATAGTTTGTGTCGATATTTTTTTCCAGAATGAATGGAAAACAGGGTGCACCCATAAAGTGTCGATCCATATATAAAAAGTGTCGATCCCAAAATCATCGAACCCAAAAGTATAATGTAATATGTAATTTTTCAATCTAACCGGTACAATTATACCGGTTTTATGAGAGAATATGTCTAAATAATGTGTCGACACTAATATAGTTTGTGTCGATATTTTTTTCCAGAATGAATTAAAAACAAGGTGCACCCATAAAGTGTCGATCCATATATAAAAGTGTCGATCCCAAAATCATCGAACCCAAAAGTATAATGTAATATGTAATTTTTCAATCTAACCGGTACAATTATACCGGTTTATGAGAGAATATGTCTAAATAATGTGTCGACACTAATATAGTTTGTGTCGATATTTTTTTCCCAGAATGAATGGAAAACAAGGTGCACCCATAAAGTGTCGATCCATATATAAAAAGTGTCGATCCCAAAATCATCGAACCCAAAAGTATAATGTAATATGTAATTTTTCAATCTAACCGGTACAATTATACCGGTTTTATGAGAGAATATGTCTAAATAATGTGTCGACACTAATATAGTTTGTGTCGATATTTTTTTCCCAGAATGAATGGAAAACAAGGTGCACCCATAAAGTGTCGATCCATATATAAAAAGTGTCGATCCCAAAATCATCGAACCCAAAAGTATAATGTAATATGTAATTTTTCAATCTAACCGGTACAATTATACCGGTTTTATGAGAGAATATGTCTAAATAATGTGTCGACACTAATATAGTTTGTGTCGATATTTTTTCCCAGAATGAATGGAAAACAAGGTGCACCCATAAAGTGTCGATCCATATATAAAAAGTGTCGATCCCAAAATCATCGAACCCAAAAGTATAATGTAATATGTAATTTTTCAATCTAACCGGTACAATTATACCGGTTTTATGAGAGAATATGTCTAAATAATGTGTCGACACTAATATAGTTTGTGTCGATATTTTTTTCCCAGAATGAATGGAAACAAGGTGCACCCATAAAGTGTCGATCCATATAAAAAGTGTCGACCCCAAAATCATCGAACCCAAAAGTATAATGTAATATGTAATTTTTCAATCTAACCGGTACAATTATACCGGTTTTATGAGAATATATCTAAATAATGTGTCGACACTAATATAGTTTGTGTCGATATTTTTTTCCCAGAATGAATGGAAAACAAGGTGCACCCATAAAGTGTCGATCCATATATAAAAAGTGTCGACCCCAAAATCATCGAACCCAAAAGTATAATGTAATATGTAATTTTTCAATCTAACCGGTACAATTATACCGGTTTTATGAGAATATGTCTAAATAATGTGTCGACACTAATATAGTTTGTGTCGATATTTTTCCCAGAATGAATGGAAAACAAGGTGCACCCATAAAGTGTCGATCCATATATAAAAAGTGTCGATCCCAAAATCATCGAACCCAAAAGTATAATGTAATATGTAATTTTTCAATCTAACCGGTACAATTATACCGATTTTATGAGAGAATATGTCTAAATAATGTGTCGACACTAATATAGTTTGTGTCGATACTAATTTAAATATCAAGTGTTTTCCACCGTTTACGATATAGTACTCTTAATCGAGAAACCCTAAACATAAATGCAAGCAGGCAGATCTTCCTCTTTCTTCTACCGTTATCATAAGTGACGATCAGATATTCAGGTAAATTTATCGATATTTTATGGGTTTGATTGATTTCTATATTGGAGTTTTTATCCTGAATGTGTTTGTGTTCCATTGTAATAGGGGTAGCATCCAACCAAAATGGCTCCAAAACGTCAGCGTCAGAAGCGAGGTCTTTCTCAAAGCTCTTCTCAACCCAGTTCTTCTCAACCACCTCCTTCTGTAACAAACGATTCTTCTGAGGAAATCAGGTCCTTCGAAACTCTGAACTTTAGATCCGACATGGAGAAACAAAGATGGCAGACGAGTTTTAAAGTAAGGAAGATTCGTCCCGAACGTGTCATTGACCTGGGTTTCTTGTTTGATGATAAATATGCATTAGTTTTAAATCCACATTTACATCTTGGGGTTGGCTTGAATTCCTTGGTGTAGAACCAAGATATTATCCCAACCTAGTTAGAGTCTTCTACAACAATGCTTCCTTACAGCACGAGCCTAATAAGACTAATATAATAGGAATTAATACACATGTCATGGGGAAGGATATATATATCTCCAGAAACTATTGCGGAGGGTTTAGGTGTAGCGAATACAGGGGATTCAGATGAAAATGGTGTAGATTGGTCTACAATTAAACGGGTTACTAGAAATAGCCCAATTCACCTCGATGTAGTCGAGAGTGTTTCACAAAATGCTCACATGGTATATCCGGCCTAGTGGGGGAAAACATTCAACGCTTCGAGACAGCGATTATTGGTGGATAGCAAAGTATAAATCCAAAACGGCTCCAAACATTGCAAAACTCATATTTAATACAATTGTATATATGGTCACAAAGGGAGCAACAATTTCAACTACACTACCATATGGATGTGTCATCACCCATCTGTTGAAGAAGAAGGAAGTTGATTTTTCGCATGACGCCCCTGTTCGATTAACCCGCAAGATTGACATGGTATTTATTAAAAAAGCGGGATATGATTTTGTTGAAAAACTCGGTTGGAAGCGTGTCAAGGAGGTCGGATTAGATCAAGAGAGGGAGGAAATGGACCCCGTTGGCCATGAAGAAGAGCAACCAAGTGGAGACGCAATGATGGAAGAAGCTCCAGTTGCAGAGGATGTCACAATTAAGACCGTGATGGAATACATGGTCAATTTTCGGGAGCATATTGATTCCCTTGTGATTGGAATGCGATCCGATATTTCATCATTGCAACGTGAAGTCTCCATGTTGCGTACGAATTACGTCAACGACATCAAACGAGTTAGGTAATTCATTATCTATGTTTCTTAACATTTACACGTTCTGAACTTTATTTTATTTTCTTTTAACAGATGTGGACAACCAAGCGGTCGCAGAAGATGAAGCTGACGATGAAGATGACGATGATGATGATGATGACGATGAAGCTGGCGATGAAGATGATGACGATGATGATGATGATGATGAAGATGATGATCCAAACAAGTATATCGTGTCTACAACGCCGCCTTCAAGAAAACTTTTAATTTTTGATCTCAATGGTGTCCTTGCCTACATCCCAAGACTGCCGGCAGGTTTTAATTCTATTCTTTTGTATCCATTATTTTAACATATAAGCGTAGAACTTTAATCTCATTTTCTTCATGTTGTAGATGTTGTCCTCAGAAGAGGATTATTTGAATTTATGCAATTTTGTGTCGACAATTTTGTTGTTGCCCTTTGGTCTTCAAAGATGAGGTTAGAACATGTTTGAGGCAATTGAATTACTGTAGTCAAAATCGTTAATATACATTTGAATGTTAACATTCAAACTTGATTACAATCTCAGGCATAACGTCGACCGTGTACTTGAGAAACTACCTGTATTTTCCGAGCATTTTCTTTGTGGGTAAGATGAATGTCATTACAGTTTGCTGACTTTTCGTTGTCTATGATTCCTACATATTTATGTTCGACTGTTTGTGAACAGGATCAAAAAAATGCAAAACATACGATTCTGTTACCTACTGTAAAGATCTCAATGATGTTTGGAACGCGTGTCCAGATTTTAACGAGCTAAATACACTTTTGGTCGATGATTCAGCGGAAAAAATGATTTATAATCCGGTAAGTTGCATTTATGCAATATGTTTTTCCAGTTGAACAGGTGTTCAGACATTGATTATTTTAACAACTTATGTGTTTATATAGAAATACAATTACATATGTCCACATACCTTTGACGCTGCTTCCCATTCGAACGACAAAGCTCTAGGTATGACACAAATTTATTCATGCTTATGCGAATTTAATTTATTGTTAGTAAAATTGCACCTCATTAGTTTGATAATTGAAATTATTTATGTATGTCCTCAGAAAAAGGCGGAAACATACGAGAGTATTTGGAAAATTTGTTGAAGGCCTCTAATGTTCCGGACTTCGTTAGAAAAACCCTTTTCATCGGATTAATTTGTTTGTCGGTACATTATTTGAACATTCTTGTGTATTTATATTTTGGTGTGATTATTGTGTGTATATTTTCATTAATTATTCCATATTTGCTTCTATGTGTACATATACATTTGAGTGTCTATAATTTTAATATATTGTAAAGTATCTATCCTTTTTATAAAAGTGTCTATACTTTTTTCACTGTGGAAAACATTAATTTAAGGTTATCTTTGAGTGAGTTTAAGATATTAATTTAGTAATTATAGGCGTCTAATGATTAATTTTTTACGTTACGGTATATATTATTATTAAATTAAAAATTCTTAATATTATTTTATAAAATATCAAAACAATCAACTAATTTTTTGTGCAAATGAAATTATTAAATTAATATTGTAGGTGGAAAACATGAAACATACTTAAAAAATATTGAAACATAAATTAATATCTTTAAAAAAAGTATCGATCCTTTTTATAAAAAGTATGGACACTTTCAACATATTATAATAAAATAGGTAAATTTGCAATATAACCGGTATAAATATACCAGTCTTATGCGCGAATAGGTCTACAACCTATATCGACACTTTTTAATATTGTGTCGGTACTTTATGTCCATATTGGAAGAAAAATGTGTCGATACGATTTAAAAAAGTGTCGACATTTTACATATCGGAACCCATAATTATAATGTAATAGATAATTTTGTAATATAACCGGTATAAATATACCGGTTTTATGAGCGAATAGGTCTACAACCTATATCGACACTTTATAATATTGTGTCGGTACTTTATGTCCATATTGGAAGAAAAATGTGTCGATACGATTTAAAAAAGTGTCAACATTTTACACATCGGAACCCATAATTATAATGTAATAGATAATTTTGTAATATAACCGGTATAAATATACCGGTTTTATGAGCGAATAGGTCTACAACCTATATCGACACTTTATAATATTGTGTCGGTACTTTATGTCCAGATTGGAATAAAAATGTGTCGATACCATTTAAAAAAGTGTCGGTAATTTGAAGTAACGCGGTTTTTCTTCCTTCAAAATATTTTATGTACATACAATAGGAGTCATGTTGATACTTACGATATATTATATGGAGATCGTTGTCATTCCATTCCGTCTTCGAAAAAATCAGTTGATGTAGGCTGTGTGCTTGTACTCAAACTAAGCTTGACTTGAGGACATGTTAGTTTGTTATGCCCCTCACCGTTGCAGTACCCACATCGCCTAATTTTCTTATCGACCTTGTTCTTCGGCACTTCTTTTCGCTTGCGTTGTTTTCGTTGAGGGTCACGAACATTGTTTACTACAATGCTCTGGTTGACTGAATGATTCAAACCAAACGAGTTTTCTAATTCTTCTATTAGTTTTTTCATCTCATCTCTTGCGGTTTTGAAAGACTCGTCTGTCTTTGATGCAATGTAGCATAACCTACTTGACGTTGAACGTAGAGCAGCGAACCTTGCCATTTGCATCACTTCTGGAGACACATTCAAATCAACATAGCTGGGTGCAGAAGCCTTCGCATCATTAGTCCACCTACTTTGAATCAAAGTCCCGGGCAAATATGTGTAGTCCAATTGCTTCAAATGTGAAGTTGATGGCGACACGGAAGTCCAACGGTCTCGAATTTTTGCAGGAGCAAATTAGAGTTTTCGTACGAGAATCAAAACTAATTTCAAATTTCCTATTTTTTTCTGCGTACTTTGACAAAATATAATGTTGACATTCATCTGATAAGGACTTAATCTCTGCCTCAATCCGGTACAATGTCTCCCGTATAAGTTCATCTTGGAACACACGAAAAGATTCGCGGGTAAAAATCGCAGCGGCATGGCTTTCAAGGTCGACCAGTTTTGTGATCTGGAAGGGCTTCGTATGGGAACTTAAGTAATCCGCTTTCAACTCGTTCATACGCATTCTACTAATTCCATCTTCAATTGCACGAAC
Source organism: Hibiscus syriacus (assembly GCF_006381635.1). Classification (NCBI taxonomy): domain Eukaryota; kingdom Viridiplantae; phylum Streptophyta; class Magnoliopsida; order Malvales; family Malvaceae; genus Hibiscus; species Hibiscus syriacus. Next base: position 18,381 of record NW_024063338.1, on the reverse strand, counting down.
AACATCTAAATATGTCTTCTTGTGTTTCAGTGCAATAGCTAGTGAAGCATTCATAGACTCGCACCTTTGTGTTGAGCGAAATTGGCAAAGAAATGACCGGTTAGATATGCTTGTGCCCATAAGTGTCGTGTATTTCCCTCTCAATCACCCATGGATGCTTTTGGACGTTGAATTCTGAAACAATCGAACGCCATTGAATATCAAATTCCTTGGTTGTCCACCAGGAAGCCATGCATTTTGAGAATGCTGCTGTAAACTTTGGGTCACCAATGTTAGCTTGTGCATTGCGAGAAAGATGCCAAGAACATAATCTGTGCTTAGCATAAGGGATAACAGATTTGATAGCCCTCTGCATTGCCCTATCCCCATCGGTTACAACAGAAATAGGTGATTTATTCATCATGGCTTCTAAAAAATTCTGTAGCACCCACTCGAAAGATTGAGACGTTTCGTCAGCGATTATGGCAGTGGCAAACACAATTGTGTTATGGTGATGATTGACACCAACAATAGGCATAATTGGTCGACCATACAAATTATCTTTGTACGTTGTGTCGAACGCAATTACATCACTGAAGCATGTGTAATCCGATCTCGATGTAGAATCCGACCAAATAAGATTATACAATGCCCCCGATTCGTCTACCGAGTATGTCATAAAAAACCCGGGATCATCATGTTTCTTATAATCAAAGTAGGCAATAAGCGCATTCACATCCCCATCGACGATTTCCTTTGCTTTACCTCTTTGAAGTGCATTGTAGAGGTCTTTATGTGTAAATCCAACATTATGATAGCCCCCTGCCTGCTGCGTTAAATAGTTCATTACTTGTGACGTGCCAACACCGACCTCTTTCAATGTTGTTGCCTCATCGATATCAGCCTTACTTACAGCTCTATTAGAACGCATAAATGGTGTCATAGCAGATGTGCACAATGCATGATTATGTTTCTGATCAGACTTACTTATAACCCACTGATCGTTTGTATTTGTTGCTGTAACTACGACTCTAGCCTTACATCCTGTTCTTGTGACTGGCATATGAGCACGTTGACGATCAACAGTATTGACTTTTGATACTCGAAACCCTTCTTTGGAACAACAAAATTCTTGTGTCTTCACATTCCCTTCCACGTCAAGCCGTGTTGTTCCCTTACGTGCACTAAACCCATGTTCCCGTGCGAATCCCTTGTAAAAGTGCCAAGCTTGATCACGTGAACAGAAGAGCTGACCAACCAATCTGTCAGATTCATCAACATTATGTACTTCATGGCATTCCTCGGTTGGCTTAACATTGTCTACATCAGTATTATCCATGGCAAAAATTTTGTTGTGCAAGTTCAGTGCTCCAGGAGTTGATGGATATGTAAACAAAGGTTCATTTTGAACATGTTTCTGTCGTGCTGCTTTCAATAGGATGTGTCATTGGTAGTGGTAGTTAAAGGGTGGGTACAACATTAAATTCGCAGTACATATTTAGGTATGTACAATAACTACAAGTATATTATCATTAAATTTAGGTATGTATAATAACTACATATTTAGGTATGTTTGTTAACTACTATTTAGGTATATACATCTTTTGAGTGAGTTTTAAGATATTAATTTAGTAATTATAGGCGTCTAATGATTTATTTTTTACATTACGGTATATTATTATTAAATTAAAAATTCTAAATAATATTTTATAAAATATCAAAACAATCAACTAATTTTTTGTGCAAATGAAATTATTAAATCAATATTGTATGTGGAAAACATGAAACACTGTTAAAAAAATTGAAACATAAATTACATAACTTTTAAAAAAGTATCGATCCTTTTATAAAAAGTATGGACACTTTCAATATAATAGGTAAACATATGATGTAATAGGTAGCCCTTATATAATGTAATAGGTATCGTTTATATAATGTAATAGGTAGTGGTTATATTGTAAAGTGTCTATCCTTTTTATAAAAGTGTCCATACTTTTTTCACTGTGGAAAACATTAATTTAAGGTTATCTTTTGAGTGAGTTTTAAGATATTAATTTAGTAATTATAGGCGTATAATGATTTATTTTTTACGTTACGATATATATTATTATTAAATTAAAAATTCTAAATATTATTTTATAAAATATCAAAAACAATCAAATAATTTTTTGTGCAAATGAAATTATTAAATCAAATAATTCAAATTGAAAATTAAACAACAAATCAATTAAACATTGTTGTGGGTACATTAATTGAACATTGTTATGGGTACATTATTTGGAAAAATAATGTTCCGGACTTTGTTAGAAATAACTCTTTTTCATTGGATTAATTTCGTTGAGATGGGTTATGTATAACAAAACAATCTATCTCGCATGTGAGTACTTTATTCCAACCATGTGACAAGTGTGACAACTCCATCAACTCACAACTCAGCTTTGAACTCAATCAATATTGTCTTTTAGCTTGATGGTTCATAAAGCATGTTACTTGAACAGTATGAATCAATTATGCAATTTTCATGTTCAATTTAACACTGCATTTCAAATTCATTTCATATGTAATTGGAGTTTGAATTTAAATTTCAATTTGAGTTTGAATTTCAATATATATTTCGGCTCCACTATAAATATTAGCCCAAGCCAATATGCATGTTATCATTGATTATTCCTAATTTCCATTGTTTTTTTTCCAACGTATAAACGCGAGGGAAATCCCGACCATTTTATTTTTTGGTCAACTTTAAAGCGTCAGAAACGTTTCGGGCGTATGATCTGGGTGGTATACAAGAAATGTAACAAATAGCAACTAAAATCATAAGTTGAGTACCACCCAAATCATAAGTCTGAAATACTTCCGATGCTCATCAAAATCCAAAGCTCATATGGTGCCAAGCAAAAGGAAATCAAAATCCAAATCTCATATGATGCCAAGCAAAAGGAAATCAAAATCTACAACTTGAGTTTGAACATTGATATGATATGTTCAGTTGTTATCATGTTGGGATTTTCTCGTTTTTGATTGCTTGGATAGTTGTTCTCTTGCTTCTTCAAGTGTTCTTAAGGTTATCCTTTGAGTGAGTTTTAAGATATTAATTTAGTAATTATAGGCGTCTAATGATTTATTTCTTACGTTACGATATATTATTATTAAATTAAAAATTCTAAATATTATTTTATAAAATATAAAAACAATCAAATAATTTTTTGTGCAAATGAAATTATTAAATTAATATTGTAGGTGGAAAATATGAAACACTGTTAAAAAAATTGAAACATAAATTACATAACTTTTAAAAAAAGTATCGATCCTTTTTATAAAAAGTATGGACACTTTCAATATAATAGGTAAACATATGATGTAATAGATAGCCCTTATATAATGTAATAGATATCGTTTATATAATGTAATAGGTAGTGGTTATATTGTAAAGTGTCTATCCTTTTTATAAAAGTGTCCATACTTTTTTCACTGTGGAAAACATTAATTTAAGGTTATCTTTTGAGTGAGTTTTAAGATATTAATTTAGTAATTATATGCGTCTAATGATTAATTTTTTACGTTACGGTATATATTATTATTAAATTAAAAATTCTTAATATTATTTTATAAAATATCAAAACAATCAAATAATTTTTTGTGCAAATGAAATTATTAAATTAATATTGTAGGTGGAAAACATGAAACACTGTTAAAGTATCGATCATTTTTATAAAAAGTATGGACACTTTCAATATAATATAATGTAATAGGTAAATTTGCAATGCTATCGGTATAAATATACCGATTTACTTATAAAATAGGTAAATATAAGCGCTACCTATTACATTATATAAGCGCTACCTAGTATGTTATTGTACTTTATAATATTTCCGGTTAAATAATATAACATAACCGGTCTAAATTTTAACCGGTCACTTGTTTAACCGGTCACGCCGTATATTAACCGTATTTTAGGCGCTGCAGAACTACCCTTGATTGGTGGGGGACGCATGTCGTTAATTTGACTTGCTTACGCGGAATAAATTGGCCCAACTCCATACTACGTAGGACTCGACACTCGAGCCGACCAAACTTTGGGGACTTCAAGGACAATCCAATGGCGATATTTCAAGTTCTCTATTTTTCAACGGTGTTAGCTAGTTGCTTGAAAGCTTTTTGCACTAAATAACCTCCACCCTTTATGCCCCATGATGCTCCATAGCCAGCCACCATCCTTTTGTCCTTTTTTGCTTCTGATTTTTCCCTAGTGTCTTCCCCTTTTCTTTGTTCTTCATCGTTCTAAACAGACCCTTTGTTGGGACCCTTCAAGGGTTCTTTCTTTTTTTTTCTTTTTTCGATGAATTGTTTCTGTGACAGAGAAGAAGCAAGCTCTGGGTTTTTTTTTCAAAGCCAGGAACCATAGGTAAGTAAAAGAAGAAAATTAAGAACCATTTATTTATTTATTCATTTTAATTTGTTTACTTTGAACTTTTGTTCACTTGGGTTCTTTGACTTTGTAGTTGGGTAAAATTCAACTGCCCAATTATGATTGTCGTCTGTGATTCATTGAATGAGGATAAAGATTCAAACTTTAAGCAGAGTTTCAAAAGATATTTGGCAATAATTATAGATAATCAGATATTAGATATAAACTATGGAAAATCAGGTCTCCCATGTGCATGCATATCTCTTCATTTTTTTTTCTGAATCTAATCTTTTTTATATTGATTTCAGGGTTCTTCATGTTTTGATCTGTCTGTATGTGAATGATTGAAGTGTTTGGTTCAAAAGAAAATCAGAAACATCAAAGGAAAAAGAGGGGGGAAAAGCAGTTTCTTTTTGTTTTGTAAGCTTGCATTTAGGGAGGCAAAAGGAACCATGGAAAAAGAGCTAAGCTTTGAGAAGAAGAAGATGACAAAGCAATTGACGAGTAAAAAGGACGATACGCCGCTGCACTCGGCGGTGAAAGCAGGAGATTTCGAATTGGTTTTGGAGATGATTAGTGGTAGTGGTGAGGATGGAGAGTTGAAGGATTTGTTGTCTAAGCAGAATCAATCTGGCGAAACCGCCTTATATGTTGCTGCTGAATGTGGCTATGCTGATTTGGTGAAGGAGATGATGAAGTACCATGACATTGTTTTGGCTGGTGTTAAAGCAAGGAATGGCTTTGATGCTTTTCATATTGCTGCCAAGCAAGGGGACTTGGGTGAGTTCGTTTGCTTTTCGCTCCGTATTTATGTCGGATATGATATTAAGAACAATTATGGAAATTGAACCCTGCAATTTGTTTAGCAAATATCTTATGTGGTATTTCTGTTTTTCGGGTTTAAACACTTGCAAGATCGGTAGTGAACAATGTACTTTTGTTGTTGTTTATCAGAATATCATCGAGGATCGACATATATATATATTTCTGAATCCTTTCTCTCTAATGTCTCAGAGGTATTGAAGATTTTCATGGAGGCCAATCTTGATCTTTCGATGACTTTTGATTCTTATAACACCACAGCATTGCACACTGCTGCATCACAGGGCCACACTGAGGTGGTGAATTTCCTCTTGGAAAAAGGCAGCAATGTGGCCGTGATAGCGAGGAGCAATGGGAAAACCGCCTTGCATTCGGCGGCTAGAAATGGGCATCTAGAGATTGTTAAGGCCCTTTTGTCTAGAGAACCTGGAATCGCGACAAGAATTGACAAGAAGGGCCAGACGGCTTTGCATATGGCTGTTAAAGGACAGAATGTTGAAGTGGTTGATGTGCTGATAAAATGGGATCCGTCTTTAATAAACATGATTGATGCTAAGGGCAACACAGCTTTGCACATAGGAACTCGAAAGGGTAGGATTCAGGTACTGAGGATTGAACTCTTAGTAATTGTTCTCTCTTTAGACTTTCAGGATTGAACCTTCTGTAAATGTGAACCTTCTGATCACTAATTCAATCTTTTAGATTGTTGAAAAGCTGCTAAATGACTGTGGAGTTCACAAAATGGTCATCAACAAGTCCGGGGAAACGGTTCTCGACACTGCAGAGAAGAATAAGCTATCTGATATGGCATGTATCTTAAAAGAGCATGGAGTCCAATCTGCCAAATCCATCAAGCCTCATCCTGCAAATTCAGCTCGAGAACTAAAACAAACTGTAAGTGATATAAAGAATGGAGTTCATAACCAGCTAGAGCATACACATAAAACAAGAAAACGCGTTCAAGGAATTGCAAAGCGGCTCAACAAAATGCACGTCGAAAGTCTCAACAACGCTATCAACTCCAGCACGGTGGTCGCTATTCTCATCGCCTCTGTTGCATTCGCTGCCATCTTCAACGTCCCGGGCCAATACACCGACAGTCCCAGTGACATCTCACCGGGTGTCTCCCCCGGACAAGCGAGAATCGCCGTGAAACTGCCGTTCATGATCTTTGTTGTCTTCGACTCCATAGCCCTCTTCATATCGTTGGCTGTCGTAGTAGTGCAGACCTCGATTGTAGTCATACAGAGAAAGGCAAAGAAGCAGATGATGGCAGTTATTAACAAGCTCATGTGGTTGGCGTGTGTGCTGATTTCAGTGGCGTTTCTCGCCCTCTCGTATGTCGTCGTCGGAGAAGACGAGAGGTGGTTAGCGAACCTTATTACCGGTATAGGGACTGTTATCATGGTATCGACATTGGGGACGTTGTGTTATTGGGTGGTCGTGAACCGTATAGAGGCTTCCAGAACTCGAAGCCTCCGTAGGTCTTCGATGACCAGCAGAACTCAGTCATTACCGACACCGTATACGTCCGACACAGAGATTCTAAACAATGAGCACAAGAAACTCTATGCGGTTTGAGTTTTAATACACTAGAAACTCTTCATCTCACGTTTATAGAGTTGACTGACCGTAGCAGAATGGCAGCAAAAACAGCAGATAACATGTAGACATTTCATTTTTGTGGTTCAACAGATGAAGAAATCAGTCAGTGAGTTGGCTTGATTATCCATCAGCAATGTTATATTTAACTTACCGGTGCTTTTTACTCGCTTGTTAGTACTATTGATTTTGAATGCAATATTTCTCAGGATTCCAGGTAAGATTAGTACTGCTACAGTCTACACTAGCAGGAAATTACTGCAATCGTTTACTGGGTTTTCAGAGATTTTCTCAAATAACACCATTAATGGCCTTAGGCAAGCTCTTGTTAGGTCACACTTCCTAGCCTGAAGAACATTAACAGCTCGGTCTTAAAGATATATGCATAGGACGCAGTTGGTTCTTATCGTGTATTAAAATTGTGGCCCAATTTCTTCTTAGATCAGACCATAAAATTACAATCAAAACAGTAAGCAGTTTTATGTGGTTAGAGAGTTATATCAGTTTGTTAACTCTACTTCTTCAACATAATGTAGGAACTTTCCCATGCGAGCTTTCTTTTGTTTATTATCCCTATAAATAGAAAGAAGGGAATAAGGTTGTGTGCTGGTAGAGTTATAATAGTTGAATAAATTTTGTACTTGTTCAACATAGTGAAACTTTTTCCGCTTCCCGTGATTCTTTCTTTTTTGGGTTTCCCACCTAAGTTTTGATGTTATTTGTTTTTTTTTCTATCGTGTTTGTTTGTTGTTCCGATAACTATATCATCGTACAAAACGAAATTCTTAAAATTAGATTTAATTTTCGGTATAATGCCATAAAATTATCTCAATGTTTGATTAAATAGTCACTTTAACCACTATTTTTTTTAAAGGATTTCGATCCCAACATTTCATTTTAGGATTTAAGACCCTTGACTAAATAGCAACTTTGATACCTACTCTTTTCTTTTGGGGCATTTTGCTCTTAATATTTTATTTTAGGACAAAAAGATCCTTATTTTAGAACGTTGTCAATTTATTAACTAACAGTTTTCATCCACATAGATGTCTTTTTGTCCCAAAGTAAAACGTTGAGGACCAATATATTCTCAAAAAAATAAGGGTCGAAGTTACTAATTAATCAAACATTATATGCATTTTTTTAAATTATAGCTTGGTTTTTTCCACTTGAACTATCTATTTATACAAGATGAACCCCAACAAAACATTTGAAGTTCACCAAAGAATACAAATGGGGTGAGCAAGTCATAAGAACATGAAGTAAATCAGAATAATCTCTTACATATGGGGCAATTTACGCTATTGATCATCTCCTCAGTATAACTAAACTGCATTCTTTAAGCAATCTATTATCTTAATCGATATCCGGCAACGGCACTTTCCAAAAGTTCCATGAGTTATAATCCTCCTGCAATGGTATTAGAATATTGTCGATATCATGAATGCTCCAAAACAAATAAGGGACAGTTGCAGACAATTTTTGGTTTTGTTCTTTTACATTTTATCTGACGAAGTGAGACATTAACGCCTTACCTGCTCAAGCAATCTTGTTGGAGGAAACATGTCGTGAACAAGAGTATGTAGTGATGTATATGATTTCGTGTTCATACAATGACTTGTAACCACCTCACCCTGCCAGTTTCGAGTCGGATTGTTAGAAAGTCGATATGGTAACCCCGAGATATGTTTTGGTCAATATTCGTTAGTGTTTTCCTCATAAGTAGGACATGGAGAATGTGTACCTTTGGGTTAATAATAAATCTCTTTCCCGTTGGGATCCCGATTTCTCTGTAACTTAAGTCATCTGTGTCTCGGTTTCCAAAACCAGCATAAAATGGATTATAGTCGGAAGGGAAAAGTTTCCTGATATCCTGCTATACACGTATACGAAAGAATTCATACGTAAAGGGACTGATCGGTAATGGTTATGTTCGATATTGAGAAATAAGGTTGAGTGTTTCAGAATTCACCTCCAAACAAGCTATTTTGAATTCATGGGGCGTTCTTCTTATCACTGCCATGAATAAGATGGAAATAGAAAACTATATCAGATTGGAATTCAATGTACAAATCGAAATACAGCCTTAAGACTGATATAAATGAAAATAGATATCGCAACTTCTATAATTTATAGGTTCTGCGATGAAATGTAATCAGAGCATTGTCCCCCTCACGTTGCTGGAGCCGCAAAATTATGATGAGAACTTAAAACAAATAGCTGATTACTTCAACAACAAAAAAAATGTAGAGAGAGAGAGAGAACCAAGATCTCACCTTCACGGTACAATGAGGGAAACAAACCATCAGGAGAAATAACAACAGGTCCAGTCGGTAAAGCTTTTCCGTCCTACATAATTTCAAAGTTAGACCATTTTAACAATATGGTTTCCAAATTTAACTTGTCGCTTTGGTTGATATTTTCGCCATTGCCTTTTTTGTTTTCTTGAGGAAAATATAAATCATGGTCAGGTTATTAGAATACCTGTTTCAGGTTAAGTAAAAAATTTCTGGTAAAATATGCCTGAACTATTGCACGTGCACTGAGAAATAGAAGTTGATACCCATTCTCCTGTCGTGGACAAACAATTTAGTATTTGATATCAGATACCGAAGGAATCATCTAGTTAATAGGAATGCCAAACAGGATAATGTTCACATTATCATAACACTAGGGTTGTGAAAAGTTATCATATAAACTTGCATTAGAAAACCTGAAGGGATATATCATCATTTACATTGTTCGGAATTTTATAAATAAGAAACAGTAAAAGCAAATCATAAGGAAACACGAGACAAGTTTTCTTTCAGTTGCGGTAAATCTAAAAAACGGCAGGGCAATTTCTAGATCTAGTTATGCATGACAGTCTACAGAAGAATGACATCTCAATTAAGTCAAGTCGAACAATGAAACAATGAGAAAAGGCACACCTTAATGGCAGAAAAAAGATGAGCTACACCAGTTTGTGTCCAATCCCTTCCAACTAAAGGCATAAACTGGCCTAAAACGACAGACCTGAAAGAAACATGTCATGGTTATTGGAATGCCCATCCTGTATTTCAGTATACATGAGGAAAGATTTCACAACAAATTAGTTCTAGAATGCTCATTCCTGATTCAATACTAATGATAATAATGAAAGGTATAATTTCAGCTTTGAATGCAAGCATATGGTTTATATTTCGCTTTTCCTTTCATAGTCCAGTATAATTCATTAGTTCCAACGTCATCATAGTCATATCATAGTGATAGTTTAGACAGGTCAATATTAATGGATGAAACAAGAAAACTTTAAACAATCTAGAGTGATAATATCATGAGATAGAATCCTTACTTGGTAATTGTTCCATCCACATCTGAGATTACAATCTTTGCATTCCACTTCCACAAGTAAAGATGTGCATCAACCTGTTAAATATGCACAGATTGTTTAGGCTAAGATTTGAGCATAGCACAATCCTAGGAAACCGACCAGAAGAATTGAGTAGTAAACAATTCAAACCTGTTGTGTTCCCAGAACCCTGGTGGAGAAACTGAAAGTAATCATATTTCGACCATCTTTCAGATTCAATGAAGCAATCTGCTCGTTAGTGGGAATATTTGTCCTCACAAACTTTTTTCCGGGAGATTCAATCCTTGTAGTGGATGCTGGAATTAAATCTGATGGAGAATCTTGTTGAGAAGATTTGGTATCAATAAATGTCTCCTCACTAGATAAATTGCTGCCGCTCTTCTCAAGTGTTTTGACCCTTGTTAAGGAACTAGGCCAGAGCCTCCATCTATGGTTAGAAGGTTGAGAAGTGACAATAGAATCATCATCTTTTGGTTTCAATGACTCATCCTGTTCAACATGGATTGCATCTCGGGGCTCAACAGCTAACTCTAAACCAAATGCAGCCATTCCAAGTACAATAGGAGCAGCTTTTTCCCATGGCAAGTACATCTCTTTGAATCGGATGATAAGATTTGCATTCTTAATAATTGACATTGCATTATTTTTGTATTCCTCTTCTGGTACGCGGTGTGCTTCAAAGATTTCTGCTGCAGCATCTAATCCCATACCCACATGAAGTTCATTCCCACAGAGTGAGATCTCAAATCCTGGAAATATAAGGTGAGAATCAGAGAAAAAAATAAGAGAGTTAAATATAATTAAAGGAGGCAAAGCCTATAGTTCCTTACCCATGCTCGCATGAGCTGCTATCTCTTTAGCACAAGTTGTTTCAGTTTCCACAATCTTAATTTCACTACTCTTATCCTCAAGTGCACGAATTTGCAGGCTGCCATTCGCCCCTTCAGTTGATGTTGATGTACCAAACTGTTCATCTCTCAATTCAGGTTCATTAATAACCAAATTAACAGATGTATTGTTACAGTCCAGAAAATCTGTTTCTGACACTTTCTTTTCAATTGGTAAATCCGGAAATCCATTTTGATATGAAGAATTGGACCTACAAGAGGAAGACTGTACATCTTTATTTCGGGAGTCACCAATAGCTCTATTTTCAATTTCACCAACTTCTGGAGGGCTGCAAGGAGGTTTATCTTTTGAACTCTGAGCTTGCAGTAGGCTATTCATTTCTTCAGAATTGGTATTTTCACTATGTCTTCCCAGTTCAGATAGTCCAAGGCAGCTCTTAGAAACATCCTTGTTAACATGCACAGATGCATCTTCAACTTCACTTTTCCCAATAAATTTATTTTCTTGGTTAAAAAGGTTTTGAGTTTCTTCAGTTTCACAGGCATGTTCCTCCCCTTCTTTACAAACTTCTTGATGGTGTCCTGAAGCAGTAGAATCACTGTTCAAACTGAAAACAGTATCAGAGGAATCCTTAGGTGCTACAGAATTGAGCTTACAAGTATAGTCAGCATCCGACACATTGTCACCTGAACTAGATTCCCCATTACCCTCACAAAAGGGAGGTCCTTCACCTGGTCCTATATGGAATAGAGGCTTGCTTAGTTGCACATTTTCAGCACTCTCGTCTGATGCCGAAACAGGAGCTGTAATTATATGGCCATCCACACTGAACAAGACGACTTCTGAACCTAAACCTTGTGCTTCACCAAAAGACACACAATCCAAATCCTCTTGAGAGAACTGATCATCTTGAAAGTCATAGAAAATAGTATCAGATTCTACCCTTTCAAGCCGGTTTTGACTTGTGCCATCAGAATCATCCCTCAATTGATCCAACTCAGAATCCGAGTCAATTCCATCATTTGAATCTTTGGAATCTCCACTTGTCTCAATTCCTTCACCGGAATCAACCACCCTTAAAAAATATGCTTGCCCGGAATTATCAAGACACATATGAAAATCTGCTTCAACGCCATTAACAGTTATACGAACAACCTTCTCGGCCCCTTTTAGAACACCCTGAAACTTCCCAAACCGAACATACCAAGGTGTACTCCGAAAAGTCCCATCTGGTTGCTGAACAACAATTATATCAACGGCTCCACCAAAGGGATGGAAAGGAGTTAACAAAAATCCTTCTGCAGATGAAATGGATCCACAAATCAATAGAAAGATCCAATCTCCTTCTGCTCAACAATATGTATACTTCCTCTCAGGTATCTGCACTCGATTCAAATTAAAACGGAGCTAACATTAAACCATAAGATGTTCCCTCTTGACCAGCAAAAGAACCAAATGAAAAAAATGGAAAGCATGCCTCGAAATCTATCAAGCTGCCACTTCCATACCAAATACAAAAATCCAAATTTCACGAATATTATATGAAGTATAATAATTCCAATATATAATGTTAAAACATATTTCTCATAAAAGAAGTCAAGTTGAACCTTTAGAAACTCAAGAAATTAAAAATAAATTAACAAAATGAAAGCTCCAACTATTTTTACTCCAATTTTCTCAGCAACCAAACAGAAAACAGACATCGGTGATACAGTTATAGTAATCAAATATGACCGATAACAGACAGACAGCAGTGAATATTAACGGCGAGAACTGTAGAAAATCAAACCAACACTTTCTAACTAGAAGCAAATACAGAAATATACAATCAAAGTCAGCCATGAAACTTACAGATGAAAAGTAGCGCGACCAATTTCTTTTTTCCCGCGAAGGATCGAACTCTCTCGGCCAGAAACCAAAACAAGTTCTAAGATTATCTCTTTATTGTGATTAATGAATGATGACGCAATAATCCGACGCCGTTCGGATTCTCTGACGGCTCAACTCTTTGTTTTGTTTAGGGAAAAAAACGAGTCAGCAGATGGCAAATGGGGGCTAACCGTAACCGCCACTCAATAAATATCTGATGAACCGAAAAGACAAGATTGCTCATCTGTTTTGCATTGACAATGCGTAACGAAACGAGAAATATGACGTGTGGATTATGACTAATGGAAGGGTAACTTAGGTATTTTGCTTTCTCATGCTTCTTCAAGTCTTAATGATCATCTTGCATTTATCTGTACGACAGGAACAACATTCTAATCATTGAAACTTCCGTTACACAATTATTAAGCATAATATCAAAATTACCGTTAATTAAAATAATTATTTTGACTTATTTTTTAAGTATTTTAGCCATAACATTTTATTTTAGTGTAAAAGTATTTCTCTATGGATGAAAATCATTAATTATCAAATAGTTAGCGCTCCTAAATAAATGTTTGTTTACCTTAAATAAATTGGGTCAAAATGCTCCATAATATAGAAGAATAAATGTCAAAGTGATTGTTTAATCAAATTTTAGGGATCTTTTTATACTAAAATGGGATGTTAGGCCAAAATGCTCAAAAATTAATAGGAGTCAAAATGATCTTTTTAACAGTACTAAGATTAATTTTGACATTACGCCAAATTATTAAAGTATCATTTATTTTACTTCTATTTTCTTTTTTATAACCATCAAAATATGATTTATTTATCGATTAATCTGGACCAGGTTTTGCAAAAACAAGGATGACACTCTCAAACTATTTTGCTCCATTCACAATATAACCTCCTCGACCCAGCCTAGGAGTTACAACTGAATCGGGGTGACCACGTTGGTCACATAAATGATCCACAAACAAAAATTATTTAATAAGTCATTTTGAAAACATTTACCGAATATGAAATCAGAAATAAACTCATTCCACATCTTAAAAGGGTTGAAAATAAAAATTAAACCCCATACAATATATAATTGAGACCACACATCCGATAGCCAAACTGATCTTATAACTGGATAACCTAAAAAAGAAAGACAAAAACAAAGTGAGCTACGAGGCCAAGTGTGTCCTCTACAGAAAAAAGATATCATTCAATATATAACATCATAAATAATGCGTAAACGGTAACATCATGATTTAATCATTAGATGCAACATCAATAATACATAACCATATCTTTCGTCACAGATAAACAGAATGGGAACGTTACCATCCGAAGAGGAAAACAAGTAAGAATATAGAAATCAGGATGGGGATCTAGCCCTCCAAAGAGGATCCCAAATAGAAACAAGACGGGGATATAATTCCATGCAGATTCAAGACGAGAATATAAATCCCATGCAAAATTAGGATGGGGACTAAGCCCATACAGAATTAGGACGGGGATTATTTTAATACCTCAAATTCTGTACTAGCGACTAAAATGTAAATTCGAAAGTTAGGTGGCCAGAGTATAAAGTTATAAAAGTTCAAGGACTAAAAATGTAAATTTTCAAAAGTTATATTTTGGCCCCGTAAAAGAATAGTTCAGCCCAAGAATAATATTTTAGTATATTTCAAATTTTTCAACTCATTCACAACAGACATCTGAGGAGCTCGAGGAGCAGATAGGGGAGGAGGCGGAGGAACATGTTGATAATGCTGCAAGATAAACTATAGTGCTTGTAGAAACGTCCCCTGATCTAGCGTAGACACTCCTTGAGGTTTCTGTGCTACCTGAGGTTTCGACTGAATATGAGGTTCAGTATTCACTTCATTGTTACCGATTCCTTTCGGAACCTCTTGTTACTCAATCGTTCTCCTCGACATTTCCGATTCAGACATTATTATACATACATAAAACTTATATTAGTAAGAAGCGACATCCAACATATAAACATCAGATCAGTAATTTTTTACATCCTAGTAGCATGTACAAACTTTAAACAACTTATAACTTCGGTTTAAGATGAGAATCGACTAAACATGTAGCTCTGATAATAATAAATGCAATATCCTTAACTCATATATGTCCTCGTATATGAGTCAAAGATGTCACATCAGTTAAATAAAACATTTATGGTTTCAAATTCAAAAGAAAAAAATTATTCTTTTAAAATTTTCATTTTAAATTTCAAAATAAAAACTAATTAATCGTATAAAATTTATAGAAATTGTCAGTATTAAAATTAAACTACGATTTTATAAAATACTATTGGTTTCTATTAATACTCATTTATAAAACTAACATATATGATTTAAATCAAAAGCAATTCAGACATATCGAATCAGAGCATCAAAATATAAATGTATACATGCCAACTAAAAAATATAAAAAAACATCGGAAAGACGTCATGTCACACCCTTTTTTTAATTTTAATTTACTAATTTTTGGGACCATTTTATAATATCTTAAAAATTCTGAGGCAGTTTTCAAGAAATCTTTTTTTTAATTTTTTAATTTTCTTTTTAACATTTTTTAATATTTTTTTATTTTCTTCTAAAATTTAATATTTTCTTCATTTTATTTTATTTTATTTATTTATTTTCTTTTAACCTTTTTTTTGTTTTTTTAATTTCTTCATTAACTTTTTTCTTCTTCTTTGATTTATTTAATATTTATTTTATTTTATAATCTAACGTTTTTGACTTTTTAGGGACAATTTTAATATATCAAAGGTAAGTAATTTGGATCGAATTTTAATTTTCAATTTAACTTTTAATTTTCGCAATTAAGACAACCGTGAAATTAAATTGGTACCGAAAGGGTAGTACAGGGGTGATAATCCTTCCTTGACTGTAATTGACTCTCGAACCCGATATATTTCTGGTAAAACACAGATCAGGTAAAATGATCAATTAATGTATCCGATCAACCTAATTTTAAATGATTGGTGGCGGCTCTAATGCATTTATTTACGTCGAAGCCAAATTCTGAGCCAACCCGAATGACAATTAGGACAACTTGGCGACTCTGTTGGGGAAGGTAAGTGAGGTAGACCAAAATTAATTTTCGGTTGTCTTCTCAAGCAAAAATTGTAAGTTTATATTTTAATTTATCTTTTCGATCCTTATTATTTATCTTTGATTATTTTTTTCAAATAAATAGTTGTATTGATGTTTTTGAATGATTTCAGCTTTTTCAAAAATTCATCTCAGGCTCTATATTTCAGCTCCAAACCCTTTAAGTGGAGGTGAAAGCGACGCCTTCGTGAGAATTTATTCTCCGTACAAGCCTAGCAAGTAACCTTCGGGATTCATATACCTTATGTCTTCGTGTGAATTTATTCTCCATATAGACATAAGGGAATGAGTCCTTTCGAGTTTAACTTGGTCCATATAAGATTGTAATGAGCTTAGGACTGAGGGTCTGACAAGTCCAATGGTGCACCAACAAGGATAACTCGGGTACCTTTTTTAGAACCTAAACCGGGAGACTACGAGGAATTAGAGCCCACCCCAAAAACTCCATTTCAAAACCTAGGATGCTTGAGTAATTTCCTGCTTAATTTTTGGTTCAAAGCATGCTAACTAGAAATATATGCAGTTAGGACTTGTTCAAAAATTAACATGTAGGATAGAGATCATGTTCGGGTAGGAATAAAAGCATGTGGGGTAGATATCATGTAGGGTAGAAATTTTTATTGTCATTATTATTTTGATTATTGTTTTGATATTATTAACTTGTTTCCCTTTCATTTTTGTTTTCTTTTATTTTTATCATTTGCATCATTTAAAGAGGTGTTGATTAGGGCTGTAAATGAGACGAGACAGATCGCGAGCTACTCAAGATCAACTCTATCAAGGCTCGATAAATACTCGGATCGAATGGACTCGACTCGAGCTCGACTCGAGTTCTTAACGAGCCGAAACAAGCTACTTGATATTCGACTTGAAAAGCTCGTGAGCAGCTCAAAAATATAATATATTAAGATTTTATTTTTTTTAAAAATAAATTATTAATAATATTAACATTTATGTATTGATTTTTTTTAAAAATACAGTAAGACTTTCATGTATTTAAGGTTTAGGTTCGAGTTTGAGGCTTCAATCGAGTTAAGTTTAAGATTTTTTTTCCATTTCGAGTCTTTTTAAGCTGCTTACGAGCTTTAGTTCAGGGTTTTGAGTTCGATTCGAGCTTGAAAATTTTAAACTTTTGAGTTTTCGAGTCGAGTCGAGCTCCATTTCAGAGTTTTTGAGTCGAGTCGAGCTCAACAATACTCAACCTCAACTTGACTGTTTACACCCTAGTATTGATCCACAAAAAGTGTTAGTTAAACTCAAATAATTTGCATTAATTGACAAAGGGGTTGTAATGCAAGAGGTGAAAAATGCAAAGGTTCGATTATGGTCAGAGAAGACTCAGAAGGAAAAGGGAGACAATATGCAAAGTAACTATGTGTCAAATCTGGTTGGTTATGCTTCTGTCAGCCTTAAACAGAACGATGTTCAAGAGTTGCATATCATTTGGGACAGTTGGAAAAATGATAAGAAACAAAGATTCTGCCAACAGTACGGTGATATCACACATCTACTCTATGTCAAGATAGACAAGCCCCTAGTTCGAGCCTTTGTACAATTCTGGAATCCGAGGTACAACTGCTTTACATTCAACCAAGAAGACATGGTGCCCACAATTGAGGAGTACACTACCCTATTACATTGTGAAGGAATCAGAATGGACTTGGTCTATACCAAGTACATCAAAAGTTAGCCTTTCAAGAATGGGTTGGCAAAGGTTGCAGGGGTAGATGAAAAATGGGTAATTGACTGGATTCAACATAAAGGCAATGTAGAAGAAATTACTTGGATTCATATCAAGTAATTAATGAAGAATCATCCTGATGAATGGAAGGTGATTGACCTTTTTGAACTGGGTATCTATGACTTGATTATCTTCCCAAAAACTTTGGGATACATCGAGGCAGCTGTGGTGGAACTGTTTGAACAACTACCTAAGCGAGTGAACCCTACGCCAATAATCTTGGCTGAAACTTTATGTTCACTAAATCATTGCAGAAGGACTGGTGTAGGATGATTTATAAGGTTTACACAGTTTCTTCAGGTTTGGATCCACAACCATTTCTGGAAGACTGATGGGATTTCTTACAACCATTTCAGTACCACTTACTCTCATTTGGAGGAATTTCTTACACAAAAGTGGCGATAAGGCATTCTAAAGGAGAAGTGGATAACTGTGTTCATGTACCTTCAAGATAAGGACATTGTCTGGAGGGCCCCTTGGATGACCCATAGTGACATCCTTTATCGATGTGGAGACTCATGAATCATAATGTTACTTGGGTTATGGGGAGGAGTTGGTTATTCTCCGCTTGTAGCACTATAGTAGTATGGGGCACGTCAGTTTGTCCCAGTTACACATGAGATATTTAGATCAAAG
>NW_024063337.1:0-72393 GCF_006381635.1 Hibiscus syriacus | reverse complement strand
GAGTTCATCACCATGAAATGGCATGAAGGAACTTCAAAAGAGAAGTGGATGAAAGTCTTCACTCATCTATCAAGACCGAGATATTACTTGGAGAGCCCCCTGGTTGTTCCTCAATGACGTTCTTTTCCAATGTGGGGACTCTGACACTATGACCTTACCTGAACTTTGGGATGCATTTGAGTATGCTCCATTGTTAGCACTTAGACATTATGGGGCACGTCAATTTGTCCCAGCAACATGTGGACTAGCTAAATCAGAGTTTGAGTATCACGGTGACAACTATAAGAAGATGATCAAGGAAGCAGTCGATTCATGGAAGAAAGTATTCCAGATGGATGTTGTAGCTGCCAGAAACATGCTTACTCCGGACTATGTGGAGTGGCGAAGATTGAGAAAAAATTACAATATCCCGGTGCCAGACTGTGAGGACACCTGAACCCTGGAAGAACATCTCAGGCCCGTCTTTTTTGAACTTGAGATAACCAAGATAGAGTTTGAAGCTGTGAATAACAAGCTGAAGCAGAGGGTAAAGGAACTTGAAGCTGAGTGCTATCAGTGGAAGCTAGATGTCGACTCTCAGAAAGATCAAGCAGATAAACTTGAAAAAGAACAGAAAAAAGTCTGTTTTGAGCTCGAAGACTTGAGAAATGGGTATCAAGATGAAGTCAAGGATAACTCCAAGTTGAAAGTGGCTTCTGAATACTGGAAAGACAAAGCTCATAACCTGAAAAGAAAGTTCGAAGGGTCTGATGAGAGAGCTTGGAAGGAACAGATGAAGATTGCCCAGAGGCGCTTAGCAGACATGCAGCATCAAAACCAATGCTTGAGAATCCAGATGGCTAATCTGGAGAAACAACATGAGAGATATGACAAAACAATAGCTATGTTATAAGCTATTGTAGTTGGGTTCAAGAAGAAAGTGAGCGAGCTTCAGATAGTGCTCTTCGACGGAGGTTTACAGTGGCGTTTCCGTTGGGAGCAAGCACAACAAAGGGTGAAGGCCAGAGACGCAGTCATCCGAGACTTCCTGGATCAAGTACAGAAGGCAACTCGCCATCTACACGGCCTGGCAAGGGAAGCTAGAGTGGTCCAACAAGGCATACAACCAGTGACAGATGAAAATAGAAGACTTGTCAACTTGCTGGAAGTTGTTCGGGGTCTAGAAGATTTAGTCCGAATGTACCTTTGATTGTTTTTATGTCTTTTACAAGATAAAATATTTTTGTCGAAATAAGGATTATTTATAATAATGGACACTTTTCTGGATCAATGCCTCGAACATTTCATGCATTTTTTTCATTTTGCGTTGTGCATCTACATTTCATTTTTAAGCATTTTCATAAACATGAAATTTCTTCATGGAGGATTCGATGAAGTGGTTTTAACCACATGACACCACATGGAAGCAAGATTGTAACATCAAAAGAAAAAAACTGAAAATAATACAGTGGGAGCCTGATCAGCTGATTGTAGGACAAAGCCTGCCATGATGATCTAAGAAAAAGAATCCCCATATCCTAAGGGCTACGATGTTAAAGCTGTTAGCTCTTACCACATAAGAAGCCCCAAACATTCTTCTGAAAACTGTAAGGCGCTTGCCGAAGAAGGGGGCATGCATATACCATTTGCACTTAGAGGATTGTTTTGTTTGAACACGTCTTTGATCTTTCATGTTTGCTTAATCTTTTAAATGATTGAATTTATGCTGCTTTCTAAGGTGGAGCAATTGAAGAAATTTTAATCTTTAGTTCTTCGAATATTAAATGAATTAATGATTCTTTTAATTCTTCAAGAATTATAGATTTTTGACATATAGAAAGATTAGACCTTTCTTACCCTGTCTCAAACCCCAGAATAAAATACCTTGATTCTTTGCCCAAAATAACTCGTGGTCATTATCAAAAGACGAAATTTTGACATTACCTCCTTTTAAAATTCTTGAACATTGGCTTTATCTTTTTGATATACTCATACCTTTCTTTGAGTCAATAAGATCACACCACTGTCTTTTTTAGACTCAAAAATAACCTTTCTTACCATTAAAACCCAAGGCATTGAGTTGTTCATTTTAACATGAGCATTCTTCTAAAGAACCAACTTGGGGCATCTCGCGGGGAGCCTGAACATTGAGACATCTAGGAAAAAGAAGAAGAATTCATTCGAAATAATTCTATCATACATTAATTACACTGTTTTCATGTGAATAGAATTAATCTTGAAAATCTATCCCCCTGGGGATACCTCTTCTGTGAAGATTTACATGTATGAAATTATGAACGGCTTTCTTTCTTTATCCCTTCACAACAGGAGAAAAAATATATCCCTTGTGTCCCCTTTTGAGCCTGTAGTATTTTTCTTCTGATTCAACCCTAACCAAGGATCACCCTCCACACTGGGGGGCAAGGTGGAAGAAATATGCTCACATGAGCGAAGACATTGATTCATATAAGATACCAAAAGGTGAACCAAATGCCAAGTGCGAAGATTCAATCAGAACAAAAAGGGCAAAAACAAAAAAGAAAAGAAGCAAAAAAGAAGAAAGCAAAAAAAAAAAGAAAGAACAAAAATAAAAAAAATGGACAAAAAAGTACATGCAAAGATTCCCTAAAGACGACTGGTATATCAAGCTTCAAACTATGAGATTGATCAAGCACAATCATTCCCGAATCACTGAATCACTTCACTCGAAGATCATAAAGCATCAAGAGAGAGAAACATTTTGAGCAAGATTGAAGGCATCAGAATGAATTGATCCTTGGTTCAACACCCTAAAACACTTGTTTGGGCCTATTTATCATTTTCTTTCATAACCATGAACCCTGGCCTACATTACGTGCCTTAAAAGTTCCTTCTAATCATACATGGATTTCTAAACAGAAGAGAATATCTTCAGATTTCATCTCGCCCATCAGGATTAATCTTTGTTTGCAAAAAACAATGTAATTAATGCATGGTAGAGAAAAATAACAAAGGGGGGTTCAAGACGTAAATCCTGAATAACGTCTTGAAACCAAAGAAGGATTTGAGTTGAAAACCTGAAAAGGCGGCTTGAATATAAAAATTGTGCAACTGAGGCGATCACACAAATTCCTTGATAAGGCATCGCACAATCCAAATGTGACTATGAAAGCTGGGAGTCGGAGAACACTTCCAGTAGAGGAGCATGCAAGCTACCCCATCAAACCTTTGAGCATCAAATGCCAAACCTTTGAGCATCAAATGCCAAACCTTTGACCAAACACAATAACCTGAGACCTTTTTATCCTTTCCTTACTTAACCATTTCCCAAAGATAGCTTTGATCTTGGCACTTGTCAAATAGCTATAATTTATTAAAGGATTAACATTGTAATTAAAAATTTGATATCCAATGAACTCTAGTTTTATGATTCGTCTCAATTGTAAAACCGTGAAAGAGACAATATTTTCAAAACTTTTGATTAAACATTTTTCGAAACTCTTTATTGATATTTTCAGAACTTTGAAAATAAAAGAGAAAGAAAAACATTTTTTTTTCAAACAAGACAGTCTCTCTAGAGTGGATATTGGTAAATGACATGTGACTCTTAGACACAAAACTCATGCTCAGAATCAATGCTGAAGCAAGAAATGAGGAACATTTGGGGCATCTTTGGAGATTCAACATCAAATATTGGGGCATTTTTGGATATTGGGGCATTATTTGGGGATTCAAAATCCTAATGCAAATTATCAGACCTTTTTTAGGAGATAAAATATAATCAATTCATGTTACATGCATCTTATGCATACATTTTAGAGCATCATATTTATCATTTTCCACATACATAATTTTTTGCAGCTTTTAGAGTCAAGTTTCAACTTCAAGACGAAGGATACTCGATTCAAAAACACCTTTAAAGATTCATATTGGTTGCTTAACTCAGCAGCAAGAAGCTACACTTCGACAGATTGAAAGTTTCTCTCAAAACAACACAATTTGTTCGAGAGTGGATTTCAACTTCACGACGAAGGATATCTAGCTCGAAGTCAAACTTTACAATAAAGGGGTCTCCACGGTTTCAACTTCACGGCGAAGGGAATTGTGTCCACCCGCAACATACAATACTTTGATTTCAACTTCACGATGAAGGATATTCAAGTCAATGCTCAACTTCACAACGAAGTGGCCATCCGTGATTTCAACTCCACGACGGAGGATATCGTGCCACTCGAGACAACACAAGTTCAACTTCACAACGAAGGGACGGCTGGTTGTCAACAAACAACTTCCCAATTTTAGAGCCAATTTCAACTTCACAGCGAAGGATATTGGACTCCAGATAACGCAAGTTCAACTTCACGATGAAGGGACCGCTGGTTGTCAACAAACAACTTCTCAATTTCAGAGCCAATTTCAACTTCACGACGAAGGATATTGGACTCCAGACAACGCAAGTTCAACTTCACGACGAAGGGACCGCTGGTTGTCAATAAACAATTTCCCAATTTCAGAGCCAATTTCAACTTCACAGCGAATGATATTGGACTCAAGACAACGCAAGTTCAACTTCATGACGAAGGGACCACTGGTTGTCAATAAACAACTTCCCAATGTCAGAGTCAATTTCAACTTCACAGGGAAGAATATTGGACTCCAGACAACGCAAGTTCAACTTCACGACGAAGGGACCGCTGGTTGTCAACAAACAACTTCTCAATTTCAGAGCCAATTTCAACTTCACAATGAAGGATATTGGACTCCAGACAACGCAAGTTCAACTTCACGACGAAGGGACCGCTGGTTGTCAACAAACAACTTCCCAATTTCATAGCCAATTTCAACTTCACAGCGAAGGATATTGGACTCGAGACAACGCAAGTTCAACTTCACGACGAAGGGACCGCTGGTTGTCAACAAACAATTTCCCAATTTCAGAGCCAATTTCAACTTCACAGCGAAAGATATTGTACTCCAGACAACGCAAGTTCAACTTCACTACGAAGGGACCGCTGGTTGTCAACAAACAATTTCCCAATTTCGGAGCCAATTTCAACTTCACAGCGAAAGATATTGGACTCCAGACAACGCAAGTTCAACTTCACAACGAAGGGACCGCTGGTTGTCAACAAACAACTTCTCAATTTCAGAGCCAATTTCAACTTCACAACGAATGATATTGGACTCCAGACAACGCAAGTTCAACTTCACGACGAAGGGACCGCTGGTTGTCAACAAACAACTTCCCAATTTCAGAGCCAATTTCAACTTCACAGCGAAGGATATTGGACTCGAGACAACGCAAGTTCAACTTCACGACGAAGGGACCGCTGGTTGTCAACAAACAATTTCCTAATTTTGGAGCCAATTTCAACTTCACAACAAAGGATATTGGACTCGAGACAACACAAGTTCAACTTCACAACGAAGGGACGGCTGGTTGTCAACAAACAATTTCCTGATTCCAGAGCCAATTTCAACTTCACGACGGAGGATATTGGACTCAGAACAATGCTACTTACTTGGATTTCAACTTCACGATGAAGGATATCCAATTCCAGGCTCAACTTCACGACGAATGGGTCATCCGCGGTTTCAAATTCACGACGAAGGGAATCGTGCACACAAGCATCATCCATCTTTAGATTGGATTTCAACTTCACGACGAGGGATATCCAACTTAAAGAAGGATTATCTGTCAACAAAGACCTTCGAGTTCGACTACGCTCAACTCCAAGGCACATCATTTACAACATAACTCAAGGCTAGAAGGGTTATCTGCCATCAAAATTGTAGAGTTCGATTCCATTCAGCTCGATGACACATCAATCGCACTACTTTCCGGTTGCAATCGAGGTTTTCAAGTCGAGAAGAGGACCTGGGTTAGCCGTGCCTAAGTGACAAGCAACCATTTTCAAGCAGCATAGCTTAAGTCAAGAAAACGCTATCTGTCAATGAAGATTTTTGAGTTCGATTCTGATCCAAGGTCTTTAAACCGAGAAGAAGACCGAAGGGCAACGGGAAGCCACGTGCTGATTCAAATTCCGAACTACGGCTTCAATTTCATATCATTTCCAGATGAACTCGACTTCACGATGGAGGAGTCATCTGTAACTCAATTCGACAGGGAGTTATTGAAACATCAGAGTCAATTTTCAACTCCACTGAACGAAAAGTGTGTCTTTTAATCTTTGTCCTATCCCCGTTACACGACTATGGGCAAAGAGGGGCAGCTGTCAACACACCTTTTCGTCCTACTAGGATTCAAACTCCTAAAAATAGGATAAAATTTTGCTAGGATTCAAACTCCTAAAAATAGGATAGAGTTCTACTATTATTTAAACTCCTAAAGATAGGATCCACAAGCATTATAAATAGTCATTGTAACTCACTATTGTAACACATTCGGAGAAGGATATACGAAATACCAAGCAAAAAATTACAAGCAACTCGTAGCCATTTTTCGAAGCATTTATATTTTGAAAGGTAAAGTTCATACCTTCGCATGTTATTTTTCCTTACCCTTGTTGTGTTTTGATTTCGAAACAAAACTGAGAGAAGTGTTTTTGGCCGATGAACGGGGGCGTTTTCGAGATCTATTTTTGTAGATCTAGTCCCCGAGGCTTGTGTTTTTGAAAAACTATTCGGATTTTTATAAACGGGTCGTGTGAATCCGCGTGTTTTGTCATTTTTTTCTTCGATTGGCTTTTAATTTTGATCTCTAATTTATTTTTTATTTTAATTTAACCCTTATTATTTATATGTATATATATATATTTAATTATATTTTATTTATTTATTTATTATAATTTTTTCATTTTTCTTTGCGTTATATTATATTATTTTCCTATTATTATATATATTATATTATTATTTTTTATCTATGTTTACTTATTTACTATGTTTTTTTTACTATATTTTTCTAACGTTATATATATATATATATATTCTTACTTTATTTTATTTTATATTTTTATGATTACTATTTTTTTAGTTAATATATATATTTATTTTTCATTTATTTATTATTATTAATATTTAGTATTTTATTATATTATAAATACATTTTTATATTTTTATATATATTTTTTTATTATTTTATTTATACTATTTATTTATTTTCATTATATTTTTAGTTTCTTTGCTCTTATTATTATTTTTCTTTAAAAAAAAACAATTTACCTTTTTTATTCTTTTTGTATATATATTTTATCTTCATTTATTTTATTTTATTCAATTTCATTTTTTTTCATCCAATTATTTTTTGTTTATTATTATTGGTTTCATTTATTTCCTTAGTTTACTCTTTAGTTTTGTTACTTTCTTTCATTATTATTATTTTCTTTTAAAATCTTATTTTTTAAGGGTATTTTTGTAAACTCATTAAGGGTAAGTAATTTGGATCAAATTTTACCTTTTTAATTTAACTTGCAATTTTCTTAATCAAAGACAACTGAAAATTACGTAGTACCGAAAGAACGGTTCAAGGGTGTTAATCTTTTCTTGACCGTAACCGACTCCCGAATCCGACACATCTTTGGAAAGACGTAGATCATGTAAGAAATAGGGTATCCAATCAACCCATTTATTTTAAATAAATGATCGGTGATGACTCTAATCTATATTTTTCAAGTTAAATTCTAGTTTCGGGATTCAACTGAAAGACGGTTGCGAAATAATGCAAGGAGGAAGAGGTGAAGGGATTTCATGATGGTGGATTTAGCCTATGGTTGTTTAGCAGTGCACTTTATAGTGTTACGCAACAATTTTCTTTTTTCCCGGAAAGTGGCGTTAGTGGAAGCTCCACTAGTGATTAATAACTTGAAGGGACCGCACATCACCCAACTTCAATGATGCTTTTCTTTTCCTATTCTTTTTCTAAATACATGATTATACAGTAAAAATATAATAAAGATATAATGTACATAAAATATTAGAACTTATATAACATTAATTATTATATTAATACGCACCAAGCACTCAGACAATTAAAAAGAATGATTATTATTTTTAGATAAATTTAAATATATTATCTAAAATAATGTTTGAATATATATTATAAAATAATTAAAAAAAATTAACAAATACTATTTTATAATTATCTTTCTTAACCCATGAAATCGTGTTATTATACCCACATCACCAATATCCTACAAACATTATACGCGAAAATATATTATATCATATTGATTGTACCTAACAGTAGTGTTGAAGATAAAAAAAAATTGTAATATCAATTATTTTAAAATAATATTAATAGCTTTTAAAATTTGTATTAATTTTATTATAATGAGAGACCGGATGTAACCTTAATGGAACCATTTCATCTTAACTCTGTTATGTTTTAACTTAATTTTGTTATGTCCTATCTTGTCATAGAGTAAAGTTATTGTCAATTAGTGTTGGTACAAATGGTATAGATTCAGAAATTTAAGTTTGTAAGGTTAAATTTGAATCACACTACCATCACTTTTGATGGATAATCTATAAAGTCTTCTATAAATTTTAATTAAGTCTTAGGTATGCCTTAACTCTAGATTAGAAAGTCACCCTTTACCTATTTTTTTTTAAATACAACAAAATTCTTTAACATCAGCCAATATTCATTTTTCACCCATTACGATTATTTGTCTAAATAAAAAAAAAGAATAAATCACTAGTGACCTCTATAATCTTTTTTTTAATAAAGGAGGCAGAGCCTTTACATGGCAGTTGCGATGGCGCTTAGGTAGGGAGGGCCGTGAGTGTCACGATAGAGCAGACTGGAAATCGAGGATGGTAAATCTTGAAGTGTGTGAACAGATCCATTGGAGGAGAACTTTTGTTGTGCGGCGTTTTAAAAAAATTAAAAAATAGCGTGATTTATTAAATAAATGATCGGTTAAAATTTAGATCGATTATATTATATTATTTAATCAAAAATATTATCAAGTATAATAATATATAAGGCATCGCTTATATAATGTAATAGGTAGCGCTTATATTGACCTATTTTCTAATTAAACATATATATTTAAATCGGTAACATTGTAAATTTACTTATTACATTATAATTATCGATTTTTGATGTTTTTGTGATTGATACAATTTTAAATGTATCGACACTTTATGCGTGCACCTCGTTGTGTTTTCATTTTGGCAAAAAAATATCGACACATATTTAAAGCGTGTCAATACATAATGTAAACCTATTTACTAATTAACCAGTATATTTTTACCGGTTACATTGTAAATTTACCTATTACATAATAATTATCGATTTCGATGTTTTTTGGATCGATACTTTTCATAAATGCATAAACACTTATGCGTGCACCAGTTTGAGTTCTTCAATCAACAGTTTCAATGACACAAAATCCTAACCAAAAAAATAAAACTAAAACTGACATAACTTTATCCTATGGAAATAATAAAAGTATATCATAAGTTTGAGTTGAGAGATGTCGGTTTCTGAGTTTTTGTTCTTTGAGAAACTTATAACATGGTGGATTTCTTACTGGGTTTTGCTTAAAATATTCAATTTTTTGTATTAAAAAATAAAAATTCTGAAATAAAAATGACCACACATGCACACTTTTTTACTATCGGTTTTGTCATTTCGAGACTGATTTTGTCATATTTTTACCTGTTATATTGTTATAGATCGATACATTTTTATAAAGTATCGACACTTTATTGGCGCTATAACTTCTTCTCTTTTAAATTACAAAAGTGTTGATACTTATAATAAAGTATCGACACTTTCAACATATTCGGTAGTTCTTTACCGGTTTTGTCATTTCGAGACCGATTTTGTCATATTTTTACATGTTATATTGTTATGGATCGATACATTTTTATAAAGTATCGACACTTTATTGGCAGTATAACTTCTTTTCTTTTAAATTCCAAAAGTATCGATACTTATAATAAAGTATCGACACTTTCAACATATCCGGTAGCGCTTTACCGGTTTTGTCATTTCGAGATCGGTTTTGTCATATTTTTACTTGTTATATTGTTATGGATCGATACATTTTTATAAAGTATCGACACTTTATTAGCGCTATAACTTCTTCTCTTTTAAATTCCAAAAGTGTCGATACTTATAATAAAGTATCGACACTATCAACATATTCGGTAGTGCTTTACCTATTTTGTCATTTATAGACCGATTTTGTCATTTGTTTACCTGTTATATTGTTATGGATCGACACATTTTTATAAAGTATCGACACTTTCAATATATCCGGTAGCGCTTTACCTGTTTTGTCATTTATAGACCGGTTTTGTCATTTTTACCTGTTATATTGTTATGGATCGATACATTTTTATAAAATATGGACACTTTCAATATATCCGGTAGCGCTTTACCTGTTTTGTCATTTATAGACCGATTTTATCATTTTTTACCTGTTATATTGTTATGGATCAATATATTTTTACAAAGTATTGACACTTTCAATATATCCGGTAACATTTTACCTGTTTTGTCATTTATAAACCGGTTTTATCATTGTTTACTTGTTATATATCAATATATTTTTATAAAGTATCAACACAAACCGACAAGCTAAGTTTGTCGGTTGTCAAATTTTTTAATATTTCTTCATGATTTCTACCTATTACATTATTATTACTCGATATTTCCGGTAACGCTAAACCAAATTTATCAAATATCTTTTAATATATTCGATAATATCGTATATTAACCGTATATTAGTCCGAATTTCCATAGACAACCCAATCGGAGCGAGAAGCGAATTTAGCAAGATTGTGAGCCACAGAGTTAGCTTCACGTTTAAGATTTGCATTTGAGGGGCCCTCGCCATTAAAAATACAAGAGTTACGACGTTTCCAAAGTTGCCAAGCCAAAGAAACAAAGGCTATTTTCCAAGGGATGGTGGTTCCATGGAGAAGATGATTCAAGCTAATGTTATCAAGAAGCCAATGCTCCAACGAAAGGGTAAAGAATCTGTTCGCAGCATTGGGGGGGATGATGGACATCCAGAGCTTTCTTGCTTCAGTGCAGTCACGGAGGATATGGAGAGTAGTTTCATCACTAGTACCGTAGATATCACAAAGAGGACTGCTTGCGATATTTCTTTTGCACCGATTGACGTTAGTGAGTAATCTGTCACGATAGGCGAGCCAGGTGAAGTATCGTATTCTTTCAGGAACCCTGGGTTTCCAGAAGGAAGACCAGGTTGGGTTTTTGGGGTTCCAGTCAGAGCTGGAAATTCGGCGATAAGCAGATTTAACGAAGAAGGTTTCATTCTGCCCATCGGCCCAGCACAAGCGATCAAGACCCAAATGTGAAG
The DNA here is from genome assembly GCF_006381635.1 of Hibiscus syriacus. Lineage (NCBI taxonomy): Eukaryota > Viridiplantae > Streptophyta > Magnoliopsida > Malvales > Malvaceae > Hibiscus > Hibiscus syriacus. The sequence continues at coordinate 61,135 of NW_024063337.1, read as the reverse complement.
CTGGGGGAGGGATAATTAGAACGTGAAGAACAGCCGAGGGTGCAAGAGATTGTTCAGAATGTTCCAATTCCAATCACCATTAGTGGAGAGAGCTTCACAAACGAGAAAGTTATCATTGACTGTAACATTGGGATCTTTGTGAGAAGTTAAAGGTCCCAAGTTAGGCACCCAGACATCATGCCAAAAACGAGCGCTAGCTCCATCTCCGATAGACCAGGACAGGAAACCATAGAACATTGGCCAAACATTAGAAAGAGCTCTCCAAAGATGGGAGCTCAGAGCTCTTCGGTCTGTCGAGGGAGGTAGGGCATTAATCAACCATTATATACTTTTGGCGAAGGAGAGAAATCCAGTAAGCATCAGTGTTGTTAACGAGACTATTGCAGACTTTCATTAGAAATGCAGTGTTGTGGTTCTCGATGGAGCGGATACCTAATCCACCATGAGCTCGAGGCTGCGAAATAGTGGACCAATTAACAAGCGGAATACCTTGAGAATGGCTGGAATAACCCCAAATGAATTTCCTGATTAAACTTTCGATAGCATTACATATACGAGAAGGCAGCCGAGATGTTTGCATGAAATACGTTGGAATGACAGACAAGACTGAGTTTGCAAGACTAACTCTTCCGGCAAAAGATAAGGATTAGTTGTCCCAACCATCAAGTCTCCGACTGATTTTGTCCGCTATGAAATTGTAAAATTCAGAGGAGGCTCGCTTATGCATTACAGTGTTGCGGAATACAGCTATCAAATAGAGCAAAATCACAACTGATAATTTGAAAAAATAAAAAATGAAAATAAAGAAGACATAAATTTTACGTGAAACCCCCTAAATAATATAGGATAAAAATCACGAGCAAATGTAGAAGAATTTCACTATGAGAAAATATGAATTAATTCTCTCTTGATATAAAAGAGAAAACAAATATCAATAAACTCTCTAGATTCTCTAGTATTGGGAGAAAGCTAGAATGCTTTGGGATGATTTTGAAGCTAAATGAGTTAGGGTATTTATAGTTGAAGCTTAATGACTAATCTTGTAAATACCCTAAAGTACAATGACTAAAATGTATAATTTTCCCATGTCACTTTTCAACCATTATTGTTGCCAACTTTCAATGCATTATTCAACTATGAACCATTATTGATGCCAACTAGCTTGACAAATTGCATGACAACTAATAATCTCCCACTTGAAGATTTGATTGGAACAATCATATCTTCACACCATTCTTTCTACCTTGTCCATCATGTTGCTTACGTCTCTGACAAGCCACAAGAGGATCGACACCAAGTAAATTTATCAGCATTGATCGCTTTCGTCATGAAATCTGCTATGTTGTATTTGGTATGGATCTTCTGTATATCTACCGTCCCTTCTTCCACATTTTTACGAATGAAATGATACTGAACTCGTATGCGCTTTGTCTTTGAATGAAATGTTTGATTCCTTGTTAAATGCAAGGCGCTTTGACTGTCACAAAACAAAGAGACATACTCTTGATTGTGCCCAAGCTCCTCCAATAGTAACTTCAACCAGATTGCTTCTTTATTGGCTTGTGTAGCTGCTACATATTCTGCCTCTATTGTGGATGTAGCCACAACTGACTGCAATTTTGAAACCCAGCTTACAGCTCCACCAGCAACTTTGAACACATATCCTGTAGTAGATTTGCTTTTATCCAAATCCCCTGTATAGTCAGAATCGACATACCCATTGATAAGTAAGTTTGATCCTTCGTAATATAATGCAACATTTGATGTCCCTTTGATGTATCTCATGATCCTCTTTATTGTATTCCAATGCTCTTTTCCTGGATTCGCCATGTACCGACTAACCACTCCCACTGCTTGTGCAATGTCTGGTCTTGTGCATATCATAACGAACATTAAACTTCCTACTGTTGATGCATATGGTACTCGAGACATCTCCATCCTCTCTTCTTCACTGCCAGGACTCATACTGGAGGATAATTTGAAGTTAATAGGAAGAGGGGTAGAAATTGGCTTACAATCTTGCATGTTGAATCTTGACAAGATCTTTTTCAAGTAATTTTTTTGTGAAAGCCAAATCTTCCTATTAGTTCTGTCTCGGTAAATTTGCATCCCTAGAATCTTGTTTGCTGATCCAAAGTCCTTCATTTCAAATTCCCTAGCCAGTTTTACCTTCAAGTCTTCAATATGATCTTTATTGGGTCCTGCAACCAACATGTCATCCACATACAACAGCAATATAACCAAATCGTTATCACCAGACCTCTTGAAATAAGCACAAGGATCTGCATTAAGTCTGTTGTATCCAAGACACATAATGAAGGAATCAAATCTCTTATACCAACACCTCGACGCCTGCTTTAAACCGTACAAAGATTTGTTCAACCTGCAAACCAAATTCTTCTTTTCATTTTCTTCAAAACCTTCAAGCTGGAGCATACAAATCTCTTCTTCAAGATTTCCATAAAGAAAAGTTGTTTTAACATCTAGCTGCTCTAGATGTAAGTTCAATGTAGCACACATTGTCAAAACTACTCGAACTGTTGTTAGTCGAACCACATGAGAAAAGATTTCATTGAAATCAATACATTCTTTTTGAGCATATCCTTTGACCACTAGTCTTGCACGATACCTCTCCACTTGATCATCACCATTTCGCTTGATTTTGAAGACCCATTTGTTACCAATTGGCTTCCTTCATTGTGGTAGTGGCACAAGATCCCATGTATTATTTTTATGAAGGGCTTCAATTTCTTCTTGCATCGCCATCATCCACAATAGAGCATCTGAGCTGTTTATTACCTCCTGGTATGTTGATGGCTCACCATCCTTTGTTAAAAGTCAGTATGCAATATTTCCTTCTATAACATAATCTGAGTGCCAATTGAGACGTCTTCTCACACGATCTGATTAACGAGTTATTGGAGCTTCAGAACTCTCTGGTTCTTGTTCATCATGTGCTGGTTCTGATTCAGAAAAATCTCCTTGTTCAACTCATTTTCCATATGTATATGTGTAGTCTCTGACTTTTCAACGCTATCATCGTCTTCTTTTCTTTGTAGTTTATTTTCTACAAATATAACATCCCTACTAATGATCACTTTGCAGGCAGTGGGATCCCACAAGCAATACCCCTTTACACCATAAGCATACTCCAAGAATTTGCATTTCCTGGATTTTGGATCCAGCTTTGAAATTTCTTGGGAGTTGTACATCACGTACACTATACTTCCAAATACATGGAGGTTTGAATAATTAGCTGGTTTACCAGTCCACGTCTCCATTGGTGTCTTCAGCTTATTGCAGTTGATGGAGCTCGATTCACCAAATAACAGGCGGTATTGACTGCTTCTACCCAGAATGATTTTTCTAGGCATGCATCCCTCAACATTGCTCTTGTTCTTTGTAACAAGGTTCTGTTCATCTGCTCTGCCACTCTATTTTGTTGAGGAGTATTCGCCACTGTGAACTGTCTTTTGATGCCTTCTTTCTTGTAAAAGTCATCAAATTCTTCACTTGTGTATTCTCCTCCATTATCTGTTCTGAAACACTTGATCTTATTTCCAGAATCAGGTTCTACCCGTGCTTTGAAGTTTTTGAAAGTTGAAAACACATCTGACTTCTTTTTAATAGGATACACCCAACATCTCCTGGAGTAGTCATCAATAAATGAGACAAAGTATTTTGCTCCACCTAGGGATGTAACTGGTGCTTGCCATACGTCAGAATAAACCAATTCTAGAACACTTTTGCCTCTAGAATTTGACGTGTTGAATTTCAACCGGTACTGTTTACTTGTTATGCAATGCTCACACAAAGTAAGTGATACCTTTGTTAAGCCTGGAAGTAGCTTTTTCTCCACAAGGACTTTCATTCCTTATTCTGACATGTGTCCAAGTTTCTGATGACATAGCATTGCAGAATCTGAACTACATGAGGCAACAGAGGCTTCTGCTTCTAGCAAAGTCTCTCCCTTCAGCATGTACAAGTTTATTGCTATCTTTTCGCCTTTCATCACCACAAGCGCTCCACGGAACACCTTCATGATTCCTTTCCATGTTTCAATCTTTCTTGCATTATTATCCAACAATCCGTAAGATAATAAATTTTTCTTTAGGCCTTTCACGTGTCGCATATCTCGAAAAACTTTAATTGTTCCATCATACATATTCAATTTGATGGTTTTCACACCAACGATCTCTAAGGCATGATCATTGCAACTATACACAGATCCTCCTGAGATAGGTTCATAATGATGCATCATTATAATCATATGATCATAGCAACATAGAGGCTTCTGTATTAAAAGGAAATGATCATAGCAAAACCGCATAAAGGCTACAAGCCAACAAGTATTTGCAATATAATCATATGATGGTACTGTGAAAATTTAATTAAGAATACATGAGTCAGAAATAAAGAGAACATTTACAAGCATTTATACTGAAAAAGACATTTACATGAGAGAAAGTGAACAAAACAAAACCAACAATTAAAGAACAATAAACATGGAAAAAGCATGAACTAACTCCGCATTGCAATGAAGACAATCATATTTAAAATGAAGAAAGCAGTAATTTTGGTTTCACCAGTACAAACCAAAATAACATCATAACATAATAACAACAAAGGAGTGAAACATTCCATTGAAGCACAAGAAGTTATATTTTGATCAAGATGGAAATGACCAAATCAGATAATACATACAAGGATGAATATGTTTAAGCATTTTTTATATCAATGAAGTTGTGAATCACCAACGAAAGTTAAATATACAGTGAACTCTGCTATGAAACTAGCACATAACAAAAATTTCTTCTTTCTCCTTTGCAACTTGCTTTTTTTTAATTAAACATATATATTAGTACATGGGAACTTTTTACTTCCGATTTAAACTTTTTACAACCAAAAATTACACCGTAAAAGTAAACAACCGAATCCAAAAACCCAATTAAACAAACTGGGGCCAAGCTTCACACATATAGCACAAACTACCCCAAAAACCACAAATCGAACTCTCACCAATGCACCTAAAAAACAGACAACAATGCATCCCGGCCAAAACAGACTCGAAACTAGGGGTGTTCGCGGTCGGTTTGGATCGGTTTTTGGCTATAAATTCATCCGATCCGAAAGTATAAATTTTTGAGGTTTGGATCGGTTTGGATGTTTCTAAAAAAAATCCGATCCGATCCAATTAAGTGCGGTTTGATTCGGTTTGGATTTGTGCGGTTTTTGGATTCTAATTTTTCAAAATTCTGTGTTATTATTCCGGTAAATGTTCTAGCTTCAAACGAAAGAAAAGATTGTTATTATTCCATTTTTTCTCTTATCACATGTATTGCAGACTAACTAAACTACTGCTAGCAAAGTGCACTCGAAAATATATCCATTTTTCTTAAAAAAAACAGTGTCTGATTGGTCTAGCAGGGAGCTTACCCACTCTTCACTTCAGTTCTGATATTGAAACATATGCAATAGACATGCCATATCAGAAACAGCCCCTACATAGACATAAAATGCTGAAGTAAAATACTTTTAACACGGAAATAAATATGAACAGATACACCTAGAGGATTCAGAAACAAGAACAATTTTAAAAATCAAATGATACAAACCTGCCATAGCACTTGGATAACACAAAAAAAAGCAATGTATTAATAATTGAAGGATATATATATTGCTGAAACAGATGTATTAGATAAAACATTAAAGGAATGTTTCATGTAATATAGCATGATCCTTTAGCATGATCCTGCCATTGGAAATAATATAGCATGTTTTATCAATGATCAACAAAAAATAGTAGAACGAGATTTCTATGCTGACAAAGAAATTGCAGGTCAGAACGAGAATAATGCTTCCCAGAATTTAAACAATGACAACAACATCACCAATGACAATGCAAGCCAGAATGATAACAATGAGGGTGTTCAGGGAAACACAAATAACCAGGAAACCACAAATCAGGATAAAACTAATACGTCTCATACCTACAATAATGAAAATGCAGGTCAGAATGAAAACAACAATGCTGCTCAAAGCAACACTCACAACAATGGGAATTCGGCTGAGAATGACAAAAATAAATACTTCAAAGACCTACAAGGACAACAATGCAAGTGACGATATTAGGACTTCGGCAGATACCAAGACTGGGGGAAATGATGGTGAGCATGTAGCTGCAGAATGAAAATGATGCTCTGTTGTTCACTATATGACTATAATTGCCATCAAAGTTTTGTTTTGTGCTTGCAGTGATAATATAACTGGAATTGTTTGTTTTGTACTTATAGTTATACTTCTAATTATTAACACTCCAAGTTCCATAAGCCACATATGTATATGTTTAAACTGTGTTCTCCATCTAGCAAAAATGAAAATCATAGGCTTTGATTCAACAAAATATCTTTCTGAAAGCCTTTTGTTTAATAAGGAAAGTTTATTTCCTGCAAATGTGTCTAGATAAAAAAGAACATAACCAGAAAGAATAATGAGAAGATTTTATCCTCTCTTAATTTACAAAATTTTTATTAATTCGTCAAATTAAATGATCTCGGTGACACCATAGCAAAGAAAATAACTGTACTTGGCTCACCTTTCGCTGAAACAACGATCAATCAAAAGAGCATTTTCTTGAGTTTTCCCGGCAAACAAACAAGAAAATTACTCAGCCCAAACTGCAATCGAAAAATAAAGCGGTTAGCAATTGACTGCATTAAGCAAAACAGGAGGAAAACAAGGTGCAATGCTGAAAAAACCATAGAATGAGAAGAGGTTAAGGCTAAAACCTCGCAAATCAGAACGCCCCCCGCTTGGCTTTCTGTTCAAAGGGTCAAAGGACAGAGGAAATCAAATAGGATGAGAACTTGAGAAGAGGCGGATCCGCGAAGAAAATTGGGAAAATGGGTTAGGGTTCAGTTTTTACACAAGAACTTGAAACGAAAACATCACAAAAATAATTTGGAAAAAATAAGGAAAATGAAATCCAAGGTAGAACGCCTTTGAAGATTTTAAAGCAAGCCTAGAAATTTTTAAATTTAAAGAGAAACAAAACAAAGAAGTGAATGAGAAATTAGAGAGGGGAAAAAGAAGTATCCGATAGAAATCCCCCTTTCGTAGCTATTGTTGGGTAAACGGAGAAACCTTTGATGATAAAATATCCAAAACTTGCAGCGTTTGTATTTAAAACGCCACTACTTCACTAACTTATTGCGACGTTTGTTTAAAAATGCCACTAATGCACTGATTTCTTGCGGCGTTTTTTTTAAAACGCCGCTAATGTTACTATTTTATGGCATTTGTATTTAAAAATGCTGCTAATTCACTGATTTATTACGGTGTTTGTTTTGAAAACGGCTCTATTGTTTCACTTTGTGTAGTGTTTGTAGCGGCGTTTGTAGAAAAACGCCGCTAAAGTACTACGTCGTCGCAATATTGTTTTGCATAAACGCCGCTAAAGAACCCTATTGTGGCATTTGTATAAAAACGCTACTAAAGTACTCTTTATTGCGACATTTTGTTGGAAAAACGCCACTATGAACAAACCCTATTACGACGTTTGTATAAAAACACTGCTAAAGTACTAATCTATCGCGACGTTTGTTAGAAAAACGCCATTATAAACGATCCCTATTGCGGCATTTGTATAAAAACGCCGCTAAAGTACTACTTTATAGCGGCGTTTGTTTAAGAAACGCCGCTAAAGTATCGTTTTGTGGCGTTTGGATTATAAACGCCGCTATATGCTTAAATTTTGTGGCGTTTACTCTCCAAACGCCGCTAAAAACACTGCTACAGAACAATTTTGCTGTAGTGATGGAACCATTTTCTTCTTGAGATCATGTGATATGTTGCTCTTGAATCAATGAGCCATATATCTGCAAATCTTTTTCTACCTTCCACGGTGGTTGACGCTTCACAACATAGAACATCTCCATCATCTGAAGTGTTTGCGGTATTGCCTTGTGGATTGGAGTTTTTATTTAGACTCCAATAATCTTTCTTCAAGTGACCCTTCTTTTCACAGTTTTAGCACTTTAAATTCTTCTTGCTTCCCGACTTTGATCTACCATGTTTGTGACTACTACTTTGGTCACGTTCTGTTGATCTCCCTCTCATCGTTGTCAACGCTTCTGCTTATTGCATATTTACTTGTCCGTCTTCCTTGTTCTTGCGCCGATTTTCTTCTTGTAGAACAGTAGCTGCAACGTCATCGAAGACTAGACTGGTGACATTACTATTTGTCAAGTTGATAATAAGTTGATCATACGAATCTGGTAGACTTTGAAGTAGAAGTTCAGCACATTCTTGTTCTCCTATTTTACAAATTAAGGATGTAAGCTGAGAAAAATAAAGTGTTCAGCGTGTTTAAGTGCTCCGTCACTGAAGTAGATTCTGGTATACAGAGAGTGTACAATTTCCTCTTAAGGAAAATTTTATTGTGCAACGATGTGGCCTCGTACAGTTTGGTGAGATGATTTCATATCTCCTTAGCTGTCTTCTTCTCCTCGATGCTTGACAATACTTCATCTGCTAATGCTATATGAAAGTTTGCCATAGCATTCCCGTCTATTTCTATACATTTGTTGTCATCTGTGAAATCTACCGGCCTTTCACTGATAGCTGCTAGACAACCGTCTTTCCTCAGGATGACCTTCATCTTCAATTTCCATAATGAGAAATTTCTCACATTAAACTTTTTAATATCAAATTTCGTTGTCATAGCTTCTAATACAGATAGCTCCCACTATTTCACTATCGTGAATAGTTCTCTAGAACCTTCAAAGAATGAGTAATACCTTTTTACTTTCTTATGTTGGAGGATCCACCTTTTGGTAGCAACCACAAAGACAATAAGTAGATATTACACACTTTAATCTGGTTCTGATATCAATTGTTACGGAATACGACTATCGGATAGAGCAAAATCTCAACTGATAATTTGAGAAAATAAAAAATAAAGATAAAGAAGACATAAATTTTACGTGGAAAACCCCTAAATAATATATGGTAAAAATCACGGGCAAATGTAGAAGAATTTCACTATGAGAAAATAGGAATTACAACTTCTCTCTTGATAAAAAGGAGAAAACAACTATCAAGAAACTCTCTAAATTCTCTAGTATTGGGAGAAAGCTAGAATGCTTTGGGATGATTTTGAAGCTAAATGAGTTAGGGTATTTATAGTTGAAGCTTAGGGAATAATCTATAAATATCCTAAAGTACAATGACTAAAATGTGCAACTTTCCTATGTCACTTTTCAACCATTATTGGTGCCAACTATGAACCATTATTGTTGTCAACTTTCAATGCATTATTCAACTATGAACCATTATTGATGCCGCAAATTGCATGACAACTAATATACAGGAACTCCCAAGTAGGTACCAAGATCCGCAACTCTAAGGAAGCCGAGGTGCCTGCTTAGTGCTTTTGGCTTGGGCGGTGGCATCATTTGAATTAGGAGAGAAGAAAACTTGGGATTTTAGCTTTATTAACATTGTGCCCGGAGTACTTCCCAAAATCGGATAAGATTGAGTCAATTAGAATAGCTTGATCAAAGGTTGCTCTAGCGTATAAAATAAGTCATCGGCAAAAAGATAGGTGCGATATGGAAGTTTCATCTATAGCAAGTCGAAAAGGCTTCCAAGCACCTCGATCCACCGCAGTTGAGATGGCATGACCAAGCCTCTCCATGGTTAGAACAAAGAGGTATGGAGAGATGTGGTCACCTTGACGAATGTCCCTAGAAGGTTTGAAAGGTCGACTAAGAATGCCATTGAATTGAACTTGCATAGTTGTCGATGAAATGCAATTGTGAATCAGCCGGATAAAAATAGGTGGGAAGTTGGCCTCTTGGAGGGAATCGGTTATGAAGTCCCATTGCAAACGATCAAAGGCCTTTTTGAGATTTTAAGAACCATCCAACCACTCTTCACTTTCTTTGATTTCAACGAATTAATAATCTCTTGGTTGATAACTATGTTTTTAGAAATATTCCTGCCGGAGAGGAAGCTTGTTTGATTGGGAGCAATAAGTCACGGCATAATGGGTTTTATTCGTCGCACAAGGATCTTGATTACCAATTTGTAAAGAACTGAGCACAGGCTTATAGGCCTGAAATCTTTGAAGCTTGAAGGGCTCGGCACCTTTGGTATAAGAATCAGAGAAGTGGCATTGAGTTGAGGATCAATAAATTGGTTCCGAAAACTGTCTTGAATCATCTTACAAATAGAAGCACCAACAATGTGCCAATGCTTTTGGAAGAAGTGGGCGTGGAGGCCATCGAGGTCAGGAGACTTGAGAGGAGCCATAGAAAAGAGAGCATCTCGGATTTCAGAGGGATCGGGAATACGTTCAAGAGGCTCCATGTCCGAATAGTCGATGCGTGGAAAGAGACCCGAAAAGGGAGCTTTACCAGGGGAGGGGCCTTCGACTTCAAAGAGATGCTGGAAGAAAGAGGAAACTTCCTCACGCAAGATTTGTTGGTCATTACACCAACTTGCGAAGAGTAGCTTTCTTATGGAAATAGGCGGTATTGCGAAGAGAGCTTTACCAGAACTGAGCTTGAGAGAGGTGACACAGTTAGCACGCTTGCGAAGAGTAGCTTTCTTATGGAAATAGGCGTATTGCTGTCACCAAGATTAATCCAGTCGGAGTGAGCTTTATGTTTTCATAAGAGTTCTTCCTGGTCTAGAGTTTGTTCAAGCTCAAGCTGGAGATAAGATTCCAAGCGGACAAGATGAGAAGAACGGTGTTGATCCAATCGACACTGGACACCTCTAAGCCGCGCCATAGGACTCCTTTTCCGTTTGGTGATAGATCCAAAAACAGAAGAATTCCAATGGTTGACAGCGCTCAAAGTAGAGATGCTAAGTCCAACCAGAGAAATAACGAAAGTGATTGCATGCATGACGAGAGGTTGGTGGGCAAATGGTGAAGAGAAGGGGCCGATGATCCGACTTCATACGGAGCAGGTGGAGGATAATAGAGTCAGGAAAGACTTCTAACCAAGAGTCATTATAAAGGCCACAGTCTAAAAGGACAGCGCAATTTCCTCTATACCAAGTGAAGTCCGGGCCTTGATAACCCATGTCATGCAAACCAGCGACGAAAATAGCATCAATAAAGTCTTGGTCCGGAGAGCTAGAGGCGGAGCAACCTTTACGGTCATCACTTTAGAGGGTGGCGTTAAAGTCGCCTAAAACAGACCAAGACTGATGCAGGGGGATCCGAGACAGATGATGCTGAGCTATCAGATTGCACGTTGATGGCGCTGAGATACCATGAGTTGGCAGATCAGCGCAAAGGCGGGAATTGATTGTGACATGTTCCTCATTGGTGTCGTTTTGAGTATGTTTCAGTCTTTTGGCCATAACTTTGGCTACAGGTGTCAGAATTGCGCATAAGACCCCAATCCGGAAAGTTCTTTTCGACGCGCACGCTCTCCACATTGAGCTATGCTCCATGTGACCTTTTTTTTCAACCTCAAATTCTGCCGTTTTCCCCTCCGGATCACTAGATTTAGTTATTTTTTTTACTATTTATGGTAATATTTCGATTGTTAATTAGGAAGTCAATTTAAATCCGTTTTAGGCCGGATTTTTGGGAGATTGCTTATTTTATTTTGAATTTCAATTTAGAGTGATTTTCGGGATTTTGCTATTTTTGGCAAAATTCGAATAAAGACGATTTTTGGCTATAACAGTCCGGCTTGTGGACTGCTTTTTGGCATTGTTTGATTTTATAATATTTTATTAAACCCTAGAGACTTTTTTCTCTGGTTTTTGGGCGAATTTTCTCTTGTGAATTGTCTGTCGGAGCTAGCCTACAGGATAATCACTATTCTGTCTGGCGTCAGTTGGTGTCAGAGCTTCAACATCTTCTTGGGAAATTTCACCAGTTTCAATGGCTGGAGGTCGTGGTCGTGGTCGTCGTGAGCAGGTTCCGAATGAGGAAGCCCAACACCGTGATCGCAGCGTTCAGGATGTGATGATTGCGGATTTGCAGAGGCAAGTCGCAGAATTAACCCAGCGCCTGGCGGCGCAGGATTTCGAGGATCGTGAGGCCTCTGATCACGATACCAATTCCACTTTCGAAAACCCATATCACAATCCCGCAGGATTCCGAGAGCACTGTGGTCGGGAGGAGCGTCATGGAGACCTCGGTTTTCGGGTCGATCTCCTTGAGTTTTCTGGTACGTTACAGGCCGAGGGATTCGTGGATTGGATTAATGAAGTGGAGCGTATTTTTGAATATAAGGAAGTCCCTGATCGTGTGAAAGTGAAACTGATCGCCATCAAACTCAAGGGCAGAGCATCTGCGTGGTGGGAACAGTTACGACGTTCACGAGAAAGACAGGGCAAAGCCAAGATCACTGATTGGGAGAAAATGAAAAAGAAGATGAAGGGCCACTTCCTTCCCTTCGGCTACACGCAAACCTTATTTCAGTGACTTCATGCGTTGAGGCAGGGCGCGCAATCAGTCGATGATTACACGGAGGAGTTTTACCAATTGGTCGCCCGAAACGATTTATCTGAGACGGAGGAGCAGATGGTGGCGCGATATTTGGGGGGTTTACGCCAGCCCTTGCAAGATGTCCTCAGCCTTCATTCACTGTGGAGTGTTTCGGAAGCATACCAGCGTGCACTTGCTGTTGAAAAACAACAAAACAGGAGACCAGTGATCAGGAGCGATCACAACAGTCGACCAGTTCGCCCTCAGGAGTCCCGTCCTGCTCAGCAGCCACCGCAGGGTAATTCTAACCCTACTATTAGATGTTTTCGTTGTGGTGAACAAGGGCATAGGGCAAAAGGGCAAAAATTTGTTGATTGAGGAAAACGTGGAAGACGAGACTGAGAAGATTGGCGAACCCGTGTATGACGATGATGAGACTGATGATGTGCTGTATGGAGATGGTCATGAGACTCTGGTCGTTCGCAAGAGTCTACTTACCCCCAAGGGCGATTCAGGGGACGATTGGTTGAGAACCAATATTTTCCACACGACTTGCACAGTTGCAGATAAAGTCTGCAAAATGATCATTGACAGCGGCAGTTGTGAGAATGTAGTGTCTGAGGAGGTTGTCCAGAAATTGCAGTTGAAGACGGACCGTCATCCTAAGCCATACAAGTTGTCATGGCTAAATAAAGACAGTGAGGTAACAGTTGATAGGCGATGCCTCGTGTCTTTTTCAATTGGTAGAAAATATTTTTGATAATGCCTGGTGTGATGTTGTGTCTATGGATGCGTGTCATATATTTTTGGGTCGACCTTGGCAGTATGATCGCAGTGTTATTCATGATGGATGGAAAAATACATATTCCCTTAGCATCAAGGGAAAAAAGATTGTGTTGGCACCCCCGGCGGGAAGGACTTACTCCTAACCCAGTAACCCATAATACTAATCTGCTTTCTATGTCCAGGTTTTTAGATGAGATTGAGCATGGCGGCGTGGTCTATGCCTTGCTACCTTGCGAGAACAATGCAGTAGACGTGGATACAGATTTACCAGTAGAGGTGCAGCGGCTGCTAGCCGAATTCTCTAACTTCATGCCAGAGGATCTTCCTCCTGGACTACCACCTATGAGGGATATTCAGCATCAAATTGACCTTGTTCCTGGGTCAAGTTTGCCAAATCGACCAGCATATCGCCTCAGTCCCAAGGAGGCTGAAGAGTTGCAGCGACAGGTGGAAGAGTTGTTGGAGATGGGCTATATCCGAGAGAGTATGAGCCCATGTGCAGTCCCTGCTCTGTTAGTGCCAAAGAAAGATGGTTCTTGGCGTATGTGTGTTAACAGCCGAGCGATCAACAGAATTACAGTGAAGTACCGGTTTCCAATTCCCCGTCTAGATGATATGTTGGATCAGCTATCTGGTTCTAAGGTCTTCTCAAAAATTGACCTTAAGAGCGGTTACCACCAAATCAGAATAAGGTCTGGAGATGAGTGGAAGACGGCGTTTAAAACGCCACAAGGGTTGTATGAGTGGATGGTCATACCTTTTGGGTTATCCAATGCGCCCAGTACGTTCATGAGATTTATGCATCAGGTCTTGCGGCCTTTTATGGAGAAATTTGTTGTAGTTTACTTCGATGATATCCTCGTTTATAGTCCGACATGGACTTCACACTTCGATCACCTCCGTTAATTGCTGGAGATTTTTTAATAGTGGGGATCACTTTACCAATAGCTTTTTCCTTACCAGAACTAGTGCCTGGAATTGAGGGAGCAATCAGCGGTGGAGAAATAATGGGTGCAGAATCATAGGAAATAATTGCTGAAGGGGCCCCATTGTGGATGGAAAAGAATCCCCGGCAACTTTTCAAAAATGGGATTCGATTGAGGCTGAATCAATTCCTTTCTTTTTGAGCCTCGAGGATCCACTGATTGAGGCTTGATTTTTTGCTTTTTCCGCTCAACGTTCATCCAAGGGCAGAAGGGGTCTTCCGGTGCCGGATTAACCGGAACTTAAGGTTGTGGGGGCTGACAATCCGCGATCGAATTTGCTTCTTCTTGACTGTGAAGTTTCGGACAAATATCTTGGAGATGACCGTAGTGACCAGAGTGGAAACAAACCGTAGGCAACGATTCATATTCGATTATCTGAATACGGGCATTGATGACAAGTTTGGAGAACAGAGGCTTGTGAAGGTTGATATTAATAGTCATCCGGGTAAATCTACCTAGAAATCTATTATCCGTTTGATAATCAATTTTGACCACCGAGCCTATTTGATTACTAATTGCTTCAATGAAACTCCGTTTGTACAAAGTGACCGGAAGACCTGGTAGACGAATCCAAGCCATGAGACAACAAGAATAAGCTTGGGAAGGTTAAAAATCGATCGACCATGACTCCACTATCAAGTAGTGACCAAAGATTTGCCAGGGTCCCTCTATAAGGACTTTGAGATAGTCACCATTTGTCATGGAAGGAGCTGAGATAACATCATCAAGGAATGAGAATAAATATCTAGGAGGAGCTGGCAATACAGAAGCAGTGAACAAGGACAACCAGGACAACAGAGAATTTCGCAGAAGTTTGAGAGAGAGAAAGACACCCCAGGCGTTAACGGATTTTGTCCGCTACTGAGGATTTAAAAACATATAAATAAAGCAGCATGTAAAACGTGAAGGCATCTGTAATCCTTGATTTTATTTTCCAACTTAAATCTACTGTCAATTTCCTTTCTTCTTTCTCTTCTTCTCTGGTTTTCTCTGATTTGATTCATAACAATTTGGTGCTTTCGTTGAGTTTCAATACCATGGTGAGTAACACTGAAGCAATCAAATCCTTGCAGGAGACAAGTGCACGTCACGATCAACTGTTGACCTCTATTCAAGCTAATGTGGAGGAGCAGAAGAACTGGAACGCCTCCACTCAAAAAACCCTTCAGGAAGTCGTGCGACAGTTGGCGATGATTTCTGCACGGTTGGGCACTACGACAACTACTTTTGCTGAAGACGACGGTTCTGTAGATATCGGGAGTAACCGAGGAAAATCGAAAATACGAGCTGAATCTGAGGACATATTTCCTTTCTCGCCAAAACCGGTCCAAGTAGAATTACCCCTATTCAATGGGAAAGACCCAGAGGAGTGGTTGGAATCTGCAAATGACTTCTTTGAATTTTATGGCACTGAAGACCATCATCGAGTAACAATGGCGTCCTTCAGAATGGAAGGAACTGCCAAGAAATGGTTTCGTTGGATGCAACGCCAAAGACAACTGGCGGGTTGGCACCATTTAGTCGGAGCGATTCGACGGCGATTCAGAGTAACGGAAATCGAATCGCCAGAAGGGCAATTGTCCAAGCTGGTTCAAATCACGACAGTGGAAGATTATCAAACACGCTTTGAAGATATGGCTCTGCGCACAACCAACCTCTCGGATGAGTTCCTTACACAATGTTTTGTGTCTGGGCTTCGTCCAGATATTAAAAATGAGGTCTTGGGACATCGTTCTAATTCAATGAGTGAGGTGCTAGCTTTGGCTCGATTTCATGAGGCCAAGTTCAATGAGACACGGAAGGTAATGAGCCGCATGCCAAGTATGAAACTACCTCCTCTTTTACCTACGCCAACAACAAGTCCATCGACGTCTAAAGCACAAATAAGCCGTCAACTACCATCAGAACACTATACAGTGTCTTCTACTCCTATGCAACCTCGTCGGATTTCTGCCGCTGAAGCTCAATCACGGCGTGAGAAAGGGTTATGTTATTATTGTGACGCTAAATTTGTCCCAGGCCACAAGTGCAAAGATCCTCAGTTATTTTTGTTGGATGATGAACTAGAGGATGAGCAACCAGTTCAGACCACTATGGTGATGACAAATGAGAGCAATGAACTAGAAAGATCCGAAGATACTACACGCGAACAATCTTTGGTCTCCTTCAATGCTCTCGCAGGCTGCTTAACTCCTAATACTCTTCGCGTTATGGGGGAGGTTCGTGGACGCCAGGTGCGAATTTTGATTGATGGTGGAAGTACTCATAACTTTGTCCAATCTCGAGTAGCAAAACATTTGGGTCTACCAGTGACGGCAGCGCCGAATTTCAGGGTATTGGTGGGAAATGGAGAAAAATTGCAGAATGAAGGTTGTGTCCGCGATCTCAAATTGCAAGTTCAAGGTACCGAACTGGCAACTGATTTCTACGTGTTACCATTGGAGGGTACTGAAATGGTCTTAGGCGTCGCTTGGATGGCCACTCTAGGACCGGTGACTATGGATTTTGCAACGCTCAGTTTTCAATTTCGTCAAGGGGATAAGGAACATCGTTGGCAAGGGGACACGGGGTTAGCTCCTCAATCCATACATTTGCATTCCTTACGACGTATGACAAACACCAAAGCGGTTGTTGCATGTTATTTGTTGCAAAGCGATGTACAACTGGCTACACAGAACACCTTCAACACAGAGGATATGGAACAACTATTGTCTGAATTTGAGAAGGTTTTTGTAGCTCCATATGGTTTGCCGCCGATGAGAGAAACCGATCATGCTATTCACCTGCAACCTATGAGTAAGCCGGTTAATGTCAGGCCATACAGGTATCCTTATTTTCAGAAAGAGGAAGTAGAACGTCAGGTTCGGGACATGTTGGAAAATCAGTTGATTCGCAAGAGTAATAGCCCTTTTTCTTCCCCAGTGCTGCTCGTAAAGAAGAAGGATGGAACATGGCGGTTTTGCGTGGACTATCGTGCTTTAAATGCAATTACAGTTAAAGATAAATTTCCGATCCCTACTGCCGATGAATTGTTTGATGAACTGGGTAATGCTCACTTCTTCTCTAAGTTAGATTTGCTTGCTGGATATCATCAAATCCGAGTCAAAGCTGAAGATGTTTCGAAAACGACATTCCGAACACATGACGGACATTACGAATTTCTCGTAATGCCATTCGGATTAACAAACGCGCCATCCACTTTCCAGGCAACAATGAACGATCTTTTTCGCCCATTTCTACGTAAATTTGTTTTGATTTTTCTGGATGACATACTTGTTTATAGTCGAAATTGGCAGGAACACTTAAACCATGTACGACAAGTGCTACAAACGCTACAAGAGAATGGTTTTGTTGCAAAACGCAGCAAATGTACATTCGGACAAACCTCAGTTGAGTATCTTGGTCATATAGTTTCTCGAGAGGGTTTGTCAGTAGATCCTTCAAAGGTTGAGGCAATCAAAGAATGGCCGATACCTACAACGGTCAAGGATGTGCGAAGTTTTCTGGGCATCGCAGGATATTATCGCAAATTTATTAAAGGATTTGCAACCATTGCAACGCCAATATCTGATTTGCTTCGCAAAGGACAACCATTTGAATGGACTAAAGCAGCTCAACACGCCATGGATAAATTGAAATTATGTCTTTGTTCTGCTCCAGTGTTGGGATTACCACAATTTGACAAAGAATTTCATGTCGAAACTGATGCTTCTGGAACAGGGATAGGAGCAGTTTTAACCCAAGAGGGTAAACCTTTGGCATATTTTAGCCAAAAACTTAGCCCAAGAATGCAAGCTACTTCCACTTACAACCGTGAAATGTTTGCCATCACTCAGGCAGTAGGGAAATGGCGACAATATCTGGTCGGACGAAAATTCAGCATCATTACTGATCAAAAATCATTACGCGAATTAAACCAGCAGACTATACAGACTCCAGAACAACAAAGATGGTTGTCGAAATTAATCGGGTATGATTTTGAGATCCGTTATCGACCGAGAAAGCTTAATGATGTTGCTGATGCATTGTCTAGAGAAATCGAAGCTACTCTCATGGCTTTCTCTCGTCCACTATTTGGCATTATTGATGATATACGAGCAGCAAGTCGGCATGATGTTGATATTCAACATATTCGGGATAACATTATAAAGGATGGGACTGATTATGATGGTTATGAAGAACATGAAGGTTTGATGTTGGTTCGAGGACGAATTATGGTTCCTCATGAAGCAGCATTGCGATCTCTATTATTAAGAGAATTCCACAGTTCACTAATGGGGGGACATGCTGGTATTACTCGTACATTTCAACGATTAGCTGCTAATTTCTACTGGAAGGGTATGAGGAGAGACGTTCGTCAGTTTGTCTCTGAATGTCAAGTTTGCCAACGTATGAAAAGCACTAGTTTGGCTCCAGCTGGTCTTCTTCAACCACTTCCCATTCCCAACCAAGTATTTGAAGATATTTCTTTAGACTTCATTGTAGGCTTGCCGAAATCTAATGGGAAGGAGACTATATTGGTGGTGGTCGATCGACTCACTAAATACGGACATTTTTTTGCACTACCGAGGCACTTTGATAGCAAATATGTGGCCAACATTATGGTTCAAGGGATCGTAAAACTTCATGGAATACCAAGAACAATAATCGGTGACAGGGATCGAATTTTTGTGAGCGAATTGTGGACAGAAATAGCCAAACTACAGGGGACTGAGTTGTGTTTAAGCTCATCTTATCACCCACAAACTGATGGGCAAACAGAAGCTTTGAATCGGTGCCTCGAGATGTATCTTCGTTGTATGGCAGGGGATGATCCGAGCAAGTGGGAACAATACTTAGCATGGGCTGAATATTGGTACAATACGGCTTATCAGACCTCAGCTGGTATGACTCCTTTTCAAGCTTTGTATGGGCGTGAACCTCCCACCATCGTTCACTACCTAGAAGGAAGTTCTCATAATGCTCAGGTAAATCGTGACTTGCAAGAGCGTGATGTGTTACTTAAGGTCTTGAAACACAATTTAAGCCAATCACAAGGACGTATGAAAACTCAAGCGGATAAGCATCGACGCGAACTGGAACTAGAAGAAGGTAGCTGGGCTTTTGTGCGTTTACAACCTTATAGACAATTGTCGTTACGACTACGGAAAAATCAGAAGCTTGGTCCACGATTCTTTGGCCCTTACCGAGTTACAAAACGCATTGGACCTGTCGCTTACAAGCTAGAACTCCCGGAGTCCGCTCGTATCCATCCAATATTTCATGTGTCCCAACTCAAACCTTGTAAGGGCCAACCTCTTCAACAAATCACTCATTTGCCTTTGATAACAGAGGACTTTGTTCCACCTGCACCAACTGAGAACCTTGAGGACAAGGTCATTCTTTCAGGAGGGGGTACTGTCATGGAAGGAGCTGAGATAACATCATCAAGGAATGAGAATAAATATCTAGGAGGAGCTGGCAATACAGAAGCAGTGAACAAGGACAACCAGGACAATAGAGAATTTCGCAGAAGTTTGAGAGAGAGAAAGACACCCCAGGCGTTAACGGATTTTGTCCGCTACTGAGGATTTAAAAACATATAAATAAAGCAGCATGTAAAACGTGAAGGCATCTGTAATCCTTGATTTTATTTTCCAACTTAAATCTACTGTCAATTTCCTTTCTTCTTTCTCTTCTTCTCTGGTTTTCTCTGATTTGATTCATAACACCATTATCATTAAACTTGACTAAGAAAAAATCGTTCTCTATATCTATCTGTATGATCGAATGAGAGGGTTTCCAGAGGCTATAGATACGATTATGCAGGGCATTGTAGCTAATTCATCGACCAAGGATTTTCACTATCAAAGTTAGATCCATGCTCTTAACTGCGAGTTGTTGGACTCGGTCAGAGAAATCAATAGTGGTGAGACCATTGGAGGATCCAATAGTAATATCTTCATCGAGTAAATATCTTCATCATCAAGATCAAAGCTTTTGGCATCAGGTTGACTAAAGGTGTTCCCAGTGACCAAATCCTTGTAGGAAGGAGGTTGACGATCAAGGGGGCGCAAGTCACAGTCCATGAGGGATGGACCAGAAGAGTGAGGAGAGGAGGCCTAGGCTCCAGGCAGTTCTTCGTCAGGACGGCGTTGCATTTTTTGGTGACGGGAATCAACAGCATTCATCAGAGAAAATTGGAAGAGGCTTTTTTCTATTTAATCTCATCAGTAACGCAATTATTTAGACTTATTATTATTCTAATTGAAATGATCATCCAGCTCAGTTGGTAGAGCATAAGATTTTTAATCTTGAGGTCGTGGGATCGAGTCCCATAGAGGGCATTTCATAATTCGGAGGTCTCCTACGGACGTTGCTCTCAACCTAGTGTTGGGGGCAGTCTACTATCTTACCTTCCCTTACCCCATTACATATGGGAACAAGGGATAGCCATTTATTATTATTCCAATTACACATAAGTCGATTAATATTATTAGATGTCAATATTTTAAATTTTAACTCATTTTTTATTATGACTACATACAAAAATTTAATAATAAAAATCGACAAACTGCAATGGTAAAACGTGTTTTTAACTATAATACAAGGTTGCAAGTATAAGAATATCAACAGTGTTAATAGAATGTAAGTCCTTAAGATTGTTGAAAATTGGCTGAATTTATTAAATAATGCAGTGAAAAAAATTATTTGCTCGAATAATGCACTTGATAGATTATTTCGTTAAATAGCGTAAATGCTACAGTAAACATTGAAGATGCAATTTACCGAAACCCCTTGAAGACGCATTGGAGTCCAAGTGTCTCCTCAAAAACACATGGAAATCCATGCGTCTTCCCCTCATTTACCTTTATTTATTTTGTATTCCCCACCGGGAGGATAATAGTAGTGAGGTGGGCCTGACTTTTGTTTATTTTGTATTCCCAATCGTTTACTTTAAATTATAGGATAAAGGGTTGGATTTTAATATTATAAATCTACTATAATTAAGAAAGTATTTAATATCACGTGAAAATATAGAAATTGTAGTAATAATACATGTGGATCCTGCATGTATAGCAATAATGGAGTGTTTTACATGTGAATATGTAAGAGCAATAATGCTTGCAGCAATAATGGAGCAATAAGTGAGAGTAAGGACGGACGATTGGGGTTTGTGATTAGAGGATTAGGTTTGGTTTTTAAATATAAATATGAGGTGTAGGGAGGGAGAGATGATTATATTGGGAATGAAAAAAAGAGGGGAAGAAAGAAGAGAAAATAGGAAAAAATAAGAGAAAATAGAAAGAAAGGAGAATAAGAGAATATCAGTTCGTGCTACATTATTCGACAAATTTAACCCGGTTAGTTAGTTAGTTAATTTTGTTTATAAAATCTATATTATTTATAAAATAATATATACATAAATTTAAATTTGTTATGTTTGTTAATTTCGTTTCAATTAGTTGTATGTGTCATATGTTTGTTGAATAATTAGATGTAGTTAATTAGTAGTATGTGTAATTAAATTATTAATGTTATTAAATTTCGTTGTGCAGATTCGTCTCGTTGAAATGGCAGAACAAAATCAACTACTTCATCTTGACGCTCAACATATTTCTAGCAATTTGGGAGTGATGGTGTTATTATTATTTAATGAAATATTATAATTTTTTTATTAAATATTATAAAATGTTTATTTTATGATTAATTGATATAAATTTCATGAACATTATAATTGTAGGAAGACGAGCAGTGAGTCCTCCGTCATCAGATTAGTATTCCCACTAAGCCACACCCTTTGATTGAAGATAACCTGGAAGAGGCTGGATTTTATCATGTTACATTTGTACGAGAGTATAAGTTGGTCACAGGTTTGATAAGTGCATTGATTGAACGTTGGAGGCCAGAAACACATATATTTCATTTGCCGTGCGGAGGTGCTTCAGATAATACTGGTTCTGGGATTGCTCGACGATTAGGTTAGTTTTCCTCAATTTTGCCAACATTTTGAATACTAATATGTTGGTCTAATTATGGTTTTAGCCTTATACTATGCTTAAGGATGCTGAGAGTAAGAAATTGGCTTTCTTCTCTAGAGCGACAGGACCTTGCACTCCGATTCTTGCAGAGATTTTTGCAATCAAAGTTGGTTTAGATTTATTTTTTGAATCAGTTTGGAGGGATAAAGGGTCCCTGATCCTAGAAAGTGATTCACTTCTTGCTTTGAAGTGGATCAACAACCCGGAACTCAGCCCGGTTCTTTATGTCGATATGATCATAGAGATTCAGAAGTCTGTGATGCAATTTAATGTTATCATAAGGCATATTAATTGATGTGTTAATGGGGAAGCTGACTGTTTAGCTAAATCTGGAATAAGTTAAGGAATGTTTGAGTTTCTGGGTTGGTGAGATTGGGGCCTATGGGTTGTTGAGTTGAAGGTCTTTTGTACTGAGTGTTTGTTTGGTTTTGGTTGTAATTCTTATGTTTGTTAATAAATTTTGGGCACCATTTTCCCTTTTCCAATGATTATTGTGTCTCACAACATAATAATTATGAATGGGGTTTTAACGGGGCCAATTCTTATAAAAAAAACCCTAAAAGATGTGGCCTTACAACTCGGGGTTCCAACAAATGGGATGCCGCTGGTGATGAAAAATGATTATAATAACGTGGAAACACTTTGCAATGAGTTTCTTAGGCAGACGACAATAAGCCCAAATGTAATTGGGTGGCGTTTGAGGCTGTCATGGTTGGAGGATTGATTTCAACTCAACAAAAATAGTACCGAAGAAGAAATTGTATATGCAACTCGAGCATATATCTTACAGTTGATTGGGGGAGTTTTGATGCCGGATAAATCCGATGGTCTGGTTCACACGCAGTATCTCCCGTTTTTGAGAAATTTTGAGAATACACGTCAATACAGTTGGGGATCTGCGATATTGACGTTCTTGTACCGTGAGATGTGCAAGGCGTCAGTAATCGTCAATGATACTAATACCGTGGAAATCGGTGGATGTCTGATGTTGCTACAATCTTGGGCTTGGCACAGACTTCCATTTTTAACATCGATTAGTCGAACATCGATTGACTTTCCTCTTGTGGGGAGATAATATTTATTTTATGTATTTTAATTTAAATTCTTAATTAGAATTTATTTGATAAAAATCTGATATCATAAAATAAGACAAGACATGACATTATAGCAAAAAGAATGTAAATTTTAGAATATGTAATATAATTATACTATTTAATTTAATTTATTTAACTTCATTTATTTATTTATATTTATTTCTTTAGTTATAATTTTATAAATTTGTGTAATGAATTAATTTTCATAAATGTTAATTTTACAGTTTGTTTGGATGTCGTACCTAGAGCAAGAAGTTTTAGCGTGTGTGCTGCCACATGTTTTGTTGGGTTATGAAACTTGGGTTGTTGTTACACCATTGATTCGTTTTGCATTTGTTGAGATATTGTTTGCGAATCGAGTGTTGAGGCAGTTCAAGTGCCACAAACCTATCCCGTCCATTCCATGGGATCATTACCCCTTGCACAGATTAGATGGAAGGGGTAAGCACAGCGTGAATTGGGTTACGAAGCTCGCAAACTACATTCATGACTGGAACAACAAAGCTTCATCCGTGCCACCAATGGAAATCCTTCTATACATGACTTGAATGCCCAAAAGAGTCTATGAAATATCTTTTTCTCTGGAACAAGTTGACATTCTTCGTCATACGCAGGCATGGTTTGAGACTTCACTATGGTTCTCGGGATTAATCGCTTCATTGCTTGTAACAAATGTGGTAGCTCATTGTACGATGTATCCCAATCTCCATATGTCAACTTCATTGCCTTCATTTTCGCATTCCAAACCTTGCCATATTTTACTTGGTATCCAAATTGGCTTCGAATAGATGCAGTTAACACTGAACAAGGGATTCTTGGATCCTTCTCAACTAATACCTTCACGTAATCACAAATTACATCAGAGTCCAATAGTCGGTGGTCTTGCTTGATTGAGTTCCGCAAACATGTGTGAGGACTATTGTACATTGTGATGACCCAAGCATTGTGCCTTTGAATTTTGGACACTCTGATCTTCTAATTGCACTCTGGGCCATATTTAACACAGTTCGCATATATGGTTTTTTGGTTGGACTCTGCAATATGTACATCGACATGGCCTTTGATGCAATACTCTTTAATCGAGAATGTAGCTTCATCTTTTCCTCTAAATTGTATCACAACTGAAAATTCACCAGAAATTTCGAATGATTCAACCATATGGTATAGAGGTATATGTGGCATGTCTAGGAATTCTCGTGCCCTCATCGCATCATAATCGATCTCGTACATGTGAGGAGTTGGTTGATATAGTGTCAGAACTTCATCAGTTGGTCCCGGGTTAGGTGTACCACCATAGCCAAAATTATCATCGTCGGGTAAAACGGGTTCTTGAGTTTCTTCATCTTCGTTGGAATCATCATGGATTTCTCCCCATCGATTTTCAACATCAACATCAATAATCAATTTCGAGTTATATATGTTTCTCTCCTCGTACTCTGCTAGTGCGGATGTTCCACCGACTTCATTTTCACTTTCCAATAGTGCCATAAAATTGTTTATCGATCTGTATGTCAGGTCCTCAAACTCACTTCCGAAAGCCATTTTAGATGAATTTCCAGCCACATTTCTTGATGGCCCAGGAACATCAGATATGTTACACACATCAACAAATAACTCAATAACTGAAATATTTGTTGACTCATGTAATCCAATCATGGTTCCAATATCATCATCTTCTTCAACTAGTACTGCATCATATCTAACTGGATTAGGACATACCATGAACCTGTACTTCAAACCATCAATTGCAGCTCGGATTTTTCTTTTTTATCATCTGCTTCGTTTCTACAAATGTGATGTCCCTTTTGAACATCATATTTATAGGTCTTTCAGACTGGAAAATAACTCTGACCTCATTTTCCATAATATGTCCATTATAGTGGACAATCGTGAAAAAGTTGTTGCTTATTTTCTCTACAACATCAAAATTTGTATTTATAATAGATAAGATATAATATATAACAACAATATAAAAATAAACATAACAACAATCGTAACATTAACAGATATTTATAAAAATAATTATAAAATGCCTTAAATAAATTTTCTTCAAAATTAGTTCACCTTCGTTCTTCCAAAAAAATTAACAAACTATTAGACTAATTTCATATAAATTTATCGAATAATATAGCACGAACCGATATGCTCTTCTTCTCCTTTCTTTCGCTTTTCTCTTATTTCTTCCTCTTTTCTCCTCTTTCTTCTCCTCTTCTTCTTTTCATTTATGGTGTAATCTCCCTACACCTCATATTTATATTTAAAAATCAATCTTAATCCTCCAACCACAACCCCAATTATCGATCTCTACTCCCATCATTATTGTTCTATTATTGCTGAGCATTATTGCTCTTACATATTCACGTGGTAAAATACTATGCATGCAGGGGCCACACGTATTATTGCTTACATATTGATGTGGGGGAAAACTTTTAGATAATGTGTTAGAATTTTTTATTGACTCCATTATTGCTGAGCATTATTATACTTTTTTAAAATAATTATAAAATACCTTAAATAAAATTTCTTCAAATTTAGTTCACTTCGTTAGATTCAAGATTTAGGATTTAGGGGTTAAGATTTATGATTTAGAGTTTAGGGTTTAATATTTGGATTTAATTTTGACTATTATTATAAAAAAAAATTAAAATAAAATAAAATTGGAACACAATAGGTTGTAAAACCTAAGGATAACTATTTGTAAAACCTAAGAAATTAGGTTCAATTCATGCAAATTAATGGGAAACGCATCCTCTTCCATGCGTTTTGCATAGATTTCTATTATTATAAAAAATTCTTCCATTATTGCTATACAGGACCACAACATTTTGCATGGATTTCTATTATTATTAAAAATTCTTTCATTATTGCTATACAGGGGCCACAACGATGGTATGGGTCAGGGAGGGAGGAGCATGGATTTCCATGCGTTAAGGCGCTTGTCTTCAATGTTTACTGTAACATTCACCCTATTTCACGAAATAATCTTTCAACCACATTATTGGAGCAAATAATTTTTTCTATTACATTATTTGAGAAATTTTTCCGTTGAAAATTATTACACCAAACAAATGAAGTAGGATACGTGATAAAATAACTTAGGCGTGGCTTTATTCAATGATATCAACTGTTGAAGATAGCACATTGATCTACTGATATACAAGTAGAACCCACTCAAGATCAAACCCCTAACTCATGTTATTCAAAGTAAATTACATTTATTCATTCATTATCCTCGAGTCATAGTAGGTTAAAAGGGACTGGATTCTGAATGGCTTAAACCCAAATATCTGAAGTGCAGTCACCACCTGGATATCTCATCTCATGTGCCAATGAAGGACCATCTGGTTCAGCGCCAAAGTCCACAAAAAAGTTCGGGTTTACCTTAAGTCCGCCTTTTTCTGTGTCAACATCGATCTGCAACATGTGGGAACCCTTCTCCATAAGTTCAGGATAGAATTGGCGATCCCATGTGCTGAACAATGAGTTCGTAACGTATAGCCGTTTTCCGTCCAAGCTCAACTGGATCATCTGTGGTCCGCCTCTCGGTCTATGTCCCTGTAAAACAAGATGAAAAAGGTTAATCAATGTTTCAAAATAATGGGGTTTTTGTACTGAATGAGTTAACTGCCTATCAGGTCATTCGGGTCAAGTCCCCGAGACCACACCGCAAATAAGAATCAGGACAGCATGCTTCAGGTTTCATTGACAAAACTATACACAGAAACTTACAACAGCATTAAGCGTATTCGGGTCCATACCCACATCCCACACTCGCAACCAAGTTCAAGTAACCCGTAATTTTTAAGTAATATGAATATGAGGACAGACCTGGATCTCCGGAACATCAGACTGCCATGTATGACCATCATCTGTCACAGCCACAACAGGGCTTCCCTTTTGAATCAGTCCTCCAACCCATACTTGACCAGCCAAGATCGGATTCTTAGGGTCCTCGATGTTATATTGTCGGACATCCCCATGAAGCCAGTTGACAAAATACAAAAACCGATCATCCAGAGAGATTAGAAAATCTGTTATAAGCCCAGGCATTTCGGGGAGAATCCAGTTTTGCACCTTCAATGGTTTTACTGAGATTGCCACCTGCAGAAGTTAAACAATCATATCAGTAGGCTTGTTTAAGGCAATGACTTGCAAAAAATTATTAAACCTGCAAAGCTGTACAACCTCATGGTTCCATGATCCGTCTTCGGTTTTGAAAAACCGAACCATGTTACTAGTCAAGGCACACCCGACATACCCTGTGTCTTTGGAGGGATCATGTAGGAACCTTATCTGCATAGAGAGGGCAACATTATCTTTGAGCAACATCATGTCTGAAAACAAAGTTGTAACATGTTTCAATGTTGTTAATATGCAATCACCTCTAAGGGTATGAGACCAGTGTCACCGAGATCCAATGTTTGTTTCAATTCACCATCAGGCCAACTGTATACATGCAAATGTCTACCGTAAAGGCCCTCCCCAACATGCTGAAGGTTGAAACCTTTGGTAAATGCTGCAGGAGCACCCCACGACGAGCTGATCATCGTTTTATGTCGAGGTTGGTACCAAAAGTCATAGCCGAATGAAGGACTATGCCCTGGTTTCTCCCACCTGAAGAATACCGGAGTAGCTTAGAGGTTGAATCTTAATTGTTTCACAGTTCAATGACAATCATTTTTTCTCTTTTATTGTTTTATTTACCTTCCCTTCACATTAAACTCAGAATCAAGCAGAAGAAATCCATTGCCTTTAGCATTTCCATCTTTGTCTCCAAGACACGACACCATTATATCACCGGAGGCAAGGCAGTGGGACGTGTGTGGATATGCTAGGCCTGTCTTCTTAACAATATCCTCAGGCTGAACCACTTTATGCAATGAGGGAGCCTTGGGATTCATCTGTGTGTCAACCACATAGATACGACTGGATCTGCAAAAAGGCACATTGTGTAATGAAGTTTTGGCCATGGGTACGACGATATGACCCAAATGCCTAAGAAGATATGAAAAAGGGAAATTAAGAATAACATGTTGAACACCTACTCTTATCTAACACTAGCACCATAGTCCAAGTGACATGGATATCAGACAAATTCTTAGTATGCTACATTGATAGAGCATAAACATAAAAGGTCAAGAACATAGTCCCTTACACCAAAGAAGGCAGAATGAGGAAACGGCGATTGGCAGATGGATCGCCATGGCAAGAGCTGCAAGCGTTCCATCCAGAGTGATGTAGTTCATCGCCGATATATGGCACAGGGAGCCTATGTATAACTTTAGAATAAGTCGGTGAGTTCGGATCTACATCGACTGTGGCCAGGAAATCAGGTTTCTCTCTTCCAGTTCCTGCACAGACACAACACCATTTGAAACCCTCTTTTTTCACGATTTCAAATCTAAGAAAACTATTGAAAATCAACCACATATTAACATAAATAATTACACAAACCAGTAAGTTCTGTTCCAAGTTTGATAGAAGCGTGAATTACCAATTACTTCAAAAATAAGCATTAAAAAAATCTGATAAAAGAAAAAGAAATTCATATATCATCCCACCCAAGGCAGTTACTAAAAAAATTAGCTGACCCTATTCTCATGTAAAATGGGATAAGAGGAGGTACGATAGTAGTCTGCTCCAACGCCAGGGTGAGAGCAGCTTGGAATTGCCACAGACTCGATCCCACTACGCTCTACCAAGGCAGTTACTAGTGAGCTAAAAAAATTTAAAACAAAGAGGGAAAGAGAAATAAAATACATGATGCTCTTTAACTTAAATTTTTTATTATGATCTGTAAAAAGCCCCCCAGATTATACACGCATGAAAAATGTTACTTTTTATTAGTATGGGTGAATAGTGAATATCTGTTTAAAAAATTCTCAAACATTTGATGATAAATACTCATATACCTCTGTAAATGTCATACTCTAATCTAGGACTTCAAAGAATCAAAACAAACAACAAATAAGAAAAACCTCATACCCTCACAAATTCATGCATAAATGAATCAAATCAAACAACCCACACCCAAAAAAACTTTATCTTCATCCATAAATGAATTAAATAAAAAAAAACCCCAGAAAAATTAGAGGCAGACCGTTTAAAAACTATCATAACCCAGAAAAATAAAACGTTGGAAAAAAAAGTACCAGAATAAACACAAGTGACATATATAAGAGCTTCTTTAGGACCAGCCATGGCTTCCAAGGGAGTTCCATATCCAGGTCCCGTCGTCTTGCAACACCCATTTCCTTCAGCCATTTCGTAAAATCTCTTTTTTCTTTCTTCTTTCTTGCAGAGCCAAGTTTCTCTTATAACATTATGGAAATTTGTGTCAGTTTATGGCCACAAACGAGCTGTTTGAAAAAAGAAAAAAAGAGTACGGCATGGATTTTTATCCTCATCCTACGTGTCCAAGTTCAATGTATCGAGATTCCCGATCTGCATGGTCTCTGTCGGGATTGGCCTCATCTGACGGTGAAGTGTGTGACACGTATTCGGGAGTTGAATGAATTGCGGCAGATGTGTTTGTCCCATGCAATGCCTGACCGTATTGATGTAGGGCTATTTGACATATAACTGATATTTTTTTTAATTTTTTTTTCTCACATCGTTTGATCAATATTTACAGAAGTAATATTTTTTCTGTTGAGTTGGCAAAGACGCGTTCTCGGGGACGCGCTTTACCCGTGTTTTCGTTGAGTTGGATGCCACGTGTGGAAGGCGCATCTTCGGGGACGCGCCTTTGCCAACTCAGCAGACACGTATTTTGTTTAATAATAAATAATTTATTTTTATTATTATTATAAATTAATAATATATTATGTAAAATGTTTCGATTATAATGTAAGAATTATCAAATGTATTTTGTTAATGTGTGTTATAGGAAAAATGTATGAAATTATAATATTACACATATGGTTATATTATTATTTTTGATTTTGATTATCGATATATTAATTTTATCAGTTAATTATTTAAATGTTATTAATCTAGTCATCTCATATCAATATTTAACGAAAATATTGATGTATAAGTTAATAAATTAGTATAATTACATATTTAATCTTCAATACTTACATATTTTATAAAATTAGTCTTATTGAAAATTTAATTTAATAAATTTAATCCTCCAATCAGAACATGAAATGTGTCATCATATACATAAATTTTTTAATAACTTTTAATTTGTTTAATTTAATATTTTTCTCTACTTAGAAGGTAGAATTATTATTATATTTAAAAAAAATTATAACTAATAATATTAATTATTATATTAAATAAATATATTAAATATTTATGTATTTAAAGTTAAAAAAAATTATTTAGGTGTACATACATTGACAAATTATATAAATGCAATAACATTAAATTATTAGAAACAAAAACATTCATTTAAATACAATATTAATTACATAAGAGTTAACGGTTATATGATGATAACAGAACTGGACATTTTTTTCTATTGTGCCCGATGTTTCTACAATGCCCACATCGTTTTTGTTCTGTTGACTTCTCCCGAATATCCATATCACAATGTATTCTAGTAGATTTTGGACGATCTGAGTCCCTCAATAGCAATGGATCTGGTACAATTGTAAGCCAAGTTTGAATCTCATTTGGGTCTCTTTCGTTTCCTATGGGCGGAAACTCAAATTCATATACCTTGAATACTTGTGAAAGTTGGTATACGGGATCAACATAATTTTTGTAGTCCAAATGCGAATGTGAGCAAGCAGCAATGACATGAGAGCATGGATATTTGAGTGCTTGAAAGAAACCACAATCGCACCACCTCTCTTGCAGATTAACTCTGAAAGAGTTAGCTTCAATCCCTTGCAGGGGACGTGGCATTTCGGTTACACGAAACAATTCACGGGTGCGAGAAAAATTTGTAACTAACATCCCATTTGATGCAGCCACTTTTTTCTGTAAATCAACTACTAGTCTTGGGTGGTAAATATGTCTGTTTTGCATCCAAGTAAGAGCTTGTCCACCGAGCTTTGCAAAGAGTTGACCCAAACGAAAATAAGTCGTTTTAACCAACGCTGTGACTGGTAAATGACGCGCCCCCTTTAAGGTTGAATTTATTGCTTCAGTCAAGTTTGTTGTCATATGACCATAGCGATACCCCCCGTCATATGCATTTGTCCACATTTCTTTGCTGATATCCATAATGTACTCGCACCCCTTCTTATTTTTGCCAAACAGCTCTTGTAGCATCGACTCAAACCTTTGAGGTAAGAGTTCGTAACCTAAGCCATTAGGAATATGTAATAGTTAATATGAAGTATAAATAAGTAATAAGAAATTGATAGAAAAATTGGGAAAAAGTAACATACCCATCCGCACGACTAACTGACGTTCATCGTTCTTCTTGTATTTTCCGTAATAGTTTGCAGCAATATGACGGACACAATAACGATGTTGAACATGTGGAGGTCTATACATTGTACCCAAAGAGTCCATTGCTACTTTTATCCCGGCTCCTCGGTCTGAAATAATGCATACTCGTTCCCTAGTGACAACATGTAAACGTAAATTTTTAAGGAAAAAAGCCCAAGACTCAGTGTCTTCTCCTTGAAAGAGGGCAAACGCAACAGGAAGAATATTGCGGTTTCCATCTTGGACCACAACCAATAATAAAACTTGCTTGTATTTCCCATACAAGAAAGTACCATCAATTTGGACAATTGGTTTACAGTACTTGACTGTATTAATACACTGAGGGTAAGTCCAAAAGACTCGGTAAAATTGGCAGCGATCGCGAACCATTCGATCATTCACGTAATGATGTTGAGTTTCGAACTCAACAATTGTCCCGGGATTAAGTCTTTGCACAACATGAAACCAACTGGGTAGCTCGTTGTAAGAGGAATCCCATTCGCCATGAAGTTTGCAAATGGCATTCTGTTTTGCCAACCACGCTTTTTTATATGAGACAGTGTACCCATATTGTGACTGTATAGCAGAAATCAACACTGCAACAGCTATATGAGAGCTTTGCTTCACAATGGGCATGATTGCTTGACAAATAATGTTGGAGTCCAAGTTGGGATGATCCTGGTTTATACCTATTGCACAATATGTATGAGGACCGTTGTATCTGGTTAGTTCCCATAAGTTGTTCTTCCTCTTCCTCTTTGATACACAGACCATCCATTGACATCCGTTGTCACGTTGGACGCAGTAGCAGACATATTTCTCCGTGTTAGATCGATCAACTCGGGACTGAACTGAGTTACGAATATTGTAACTCTTTATTGCCATCATTGCTTCCTCCTTCGATGCGAACTCCATTCCAATATGTAAATTACCGTCATTGACTGATGATTGAAGTCTATAGTTGCCAACATCAGGAAGATCTGGAAATTTAGGCTCATACATTGCATCATAATCAGCCTCATACATATGTGCAGGAAGTTCGGCTGGTGTTGTATTTATCGGAACGTCATCCTCGTCATCATCAGAATGTATGTTAAACTGTGGTGAGTCAGGTTCAACGAATAATCCCGTTTCAGCACCATCTGCACCTGGCTCTCGAAGAGGTTCTTCTGGTGGAGATGAGGGTTCCTCCGATAATCCAATGTTGAGGTCAAATAAGTTCCCGCTTGCGTGTCCTCCCCTTGAACTTGAGGCCATTGTATCATGTGGGATGTGAATAGACTGTCGTCTCGTTGGCATTTCCATATGTAAGTCGAAAACATTGGCAGATGAATGTCTGCCCCTTGAAGTAGAAGAGATGTTGCCATATGGATTATTGGTGAAGCCACGGGGTTGAGATCATAAGCAGTTGCAGATGAATGCCTTCCTATGAACTTGATGGCATGGTATATGGCGTTGGATCCGCCATTAATGATGTGAAATCATTACAGATCAGTTGTGTCGGGCTATCAACTTGATCAGTTTGATATGCAATGCCAAAGTGAGAGGAATATGAGAGACCACGAGTTGCACGAACCTCAATAAAAGTGGCATACATTTCAATAAGTGATTGTGAACTCCCCATATGAGCATCAACCATCATAGAAACATCATCATCGTTTGAAAGCTGAAATGATGTATACGTGAGCGGAAAAAGTTCAGTAGGAAATCTGTACTGAAGTGAAGATAGTCTTCCTATTGAACTTGATGGCATGGTATATGGCGTTGGATCCGCCATTAATGATGTGAAATCATTACAGATCAGTTGTGTCGGGCTATCAACTTGATCAGTTTGATATGCAATGCCAAAGTGAGAGGATATGAGAGACCACGAGTTGCACGAACCTCAATAAAAGTGGCATACATTTCAATAAGTGATTGTGAACCCCATATGAGCATCAACCATCATAGAAACATCATCATCGTTGAAAGCTGAATGATGTATACGTGAGCGGAAAAAGTTCAGTAGGAAATTTGTACTGAAGTGAAGATAGTCTTCTCTGGCCTACTACACGAATCTTTAACGAAATTTTTGTGATTAACTCCTCAATTGTGATGTTTCTCTTCAAGGTTAAGGGGATATAATGATCTGACTCAAAAACAACCCCCTCTTCAGCTTCCTTAATTTCTCCATCATACAAAACAACAGCAGAAAGACGACTCATTTTCAGAGAATTTGAGAATTTAGAGTTTGGGAATTTGAGAATTTGAAAGATTGTGAACTGAAGTTTGTTTTGAAAGTTTATAATACGTTGCATATAATAGTGTATATAATCGGAGTATTATTCATATGAAGGCGCGTTCCCGGGGGCGCGCCTTCCATTATTTCGTCAGAGAATATGTTATCATTGCCCTATTATGTCACTCATGTCCCTCGGGGACACTAGATATATCAGTACCATTATTTCACTATTCATATGAAGGCGCGTTCCCGGGGGCGCGCCTTCCATTATTTCATCAGAGAATATGTTATCATTGCCTTATTATGTCACTCATATCCCTCGGGGACACTAGATATATCAGTACCTATTATTTCACTATTCACATGAAGGCGCGTTCCCGGGGGCGCGCCTTCCATTATTTCATCAGAGAATATGTTATCATTGCCCTATTATGTCACTCATGTCCCTCGGGGACACTAGATATATCAGTACCTATTATTTCTCAGGGGACATGAAGGCGCGTTCCCGGGGGCGCACCTTCCATTATTTTGTCATAGAATATGTTATCATTGCCCTATTATGTCACTCATGTCCCTCGGGGACACCCGATATATCAGTACCTATTATTTCACTATTCACATGAAGGCGCGTTCCCGGGGGCGCGCCTTCCATTATTTTATCAGAGAATATGTTATCATTGCCCTATTATGTCACTCATGTCCCTCGGGGACACTAGATATATCAGTACCTATTATTTCTCAGGGGACATGAATGCGCGTTCTCGGGGGCGCGCCTTCCATTATTTTGTCATAAAATATGTTATCATTGCCCTATTATGTCACTCATGTCCCTCGGGGACACTAGATATATTAGTAAATCAGGTAAATTATAACCAAAATTTAACTTCTTTTCAAAGTTCAGCAAGTTAAGAATAACTTAAATTAAAACGTTATGTGAAGTTTGAATAAATTAGATAAAATGTTATGGATAAATTGAATAAATGTGAAGTGATAAGTGATTGTGACATTGAAATTGTATGGAATGAGCATTGAAATGTGACATTGAATAAATTGTCAATTCACCCCCTCTTGGCCGATTCCGTCGATCGATGAACTCAACATAAGTTGATTTTAATGTATACGTTTTAATATATATGTTAATGATAAAATCATATGTATGGATAAATTTAATTTCAATTTAAGTATTGTGAACTATAATTGGAATATAACTTTTAATTTCGAATACAATTGGAATATTAAGTTGAAATTTAATGTTAAATTTCGAATACTATAATTTATATTTTAAATTTAAATTTGAATAATATTATTTTTATTTTTATTTTAATTTCGAATAATATAATTTGTATTTTAAAAACATTTATCAAACATTTAATGTTAAATGTGAATAAAAAATAACATTAAAAAATATATGTAATAACCATGAAACATTTAAATAACATAACCAATTACATAAAATTCTGAAATATAATTATTTAATAACATTAAATATAACTGGATCACCGATGTCGTCTTCTCGAATGAGTTCCACATGGCGGTGGTTGTCTATTTCGTGGAGGATTTCTTCGTGGAACTTGTTCTTCAGTCTCCTCATCTTCACTATCATCATCAACAGCATTTTCTTCATTTGGTGTAGATGACGCTGAAGGGGCTGAAGGGCCTGTATAAAATAACGACCCTGGAGGAGTGCTAGTAACAATCCCACCGCTCCCCGGGAACTGTGAAAACTGTGGAAACATTGGCATCGATGTCTGTGATCCAGATGGAGATTGAGGTGTCTGCGGAGAAGCACCACCAGCCAAATAAGATGCATATGAACCATATGCTGGATCATTAAACATAGTCGTATATGCACCTCCATATGGTATAAAACCCTGCAGGCTAGGCATGTAACCTGGCGGGCTAGGAATGTAACCCTACGGGCTCGAAATGTAACCCTGCGGAGATGGCATATAAACTGGTGGGCTTGGCATATGAAGTGGAGGGCTGGGCATGTACCCCTGCGGCATCAACGAATAAGGATGTTGTGGTGGGACTGATGCAGAACCGGTAGCGCCTTCTCTTCGTCCACGCGTCGGGGGACGATGATATTGAGACGGTTGACGTCTTTCTCGGCGCCTAGGAATGTTAACCCCTCGTGCTTCCGCCGAAAGTAGAAACGGCTTCCCATTTTCATTAAATCAATCCATATAGTTATCCGTAACCATATGACCAGTTTCAGCGTAATATTGTCGAGGGGCCACCAGTGTATATCGGTTCTCCCAAAGCGCAATCTAATCTCTGTGTCTCACCACCCAGTTAACATCTTTCTTCCCTCGTCTATCTATGTTATGCACGTCGTCTAAATTCCTAGGAGCTCCAGGAATATATTGCGTACAACCATACTGACGGAGCACGTGATCAACTGGATGCCACTCAATAATAGCATAACATATAAGAGGTATAACCGATATCCATACCTCTAATGACCCACTAAGGTGGGGTGGGATGCAAGCTTTCACTTCATCGCTCGCATAAGGTATCCACTGAAACTGAAATATAAATATACAATTCAAATAAATAAAATATTATAATTATATCTAACATTTTAAATTAAAATATTAATAATTAAACAAATTTAAAAACATACCTCAGGCCCAGCTTTCGTATCAATAAGTAAACGAATTTCCTCTAACCCAGTAGGTATACTTTTATGGTCATTTCTTTTCATCGACCACCTATGAAATATAATATAAACTAAATATCACCCTATTTAATTGAAAATATTTAAATCAAAATTTAGTTCGAAAATTACCTCAACAATAAGGGGAATACGTATGGTTCATTCACGATCGGGCATAAGAAAGGCATGCGGAACCACACCCATGATTGTAGAAGCAGAAGACATCCACCGATAGCAGTTTTCTTATAATTCGTCGCCCGACACATTTCTCTAAAGAGAAATGCCAAAACTGCAGCACCCCAACTATATCTTCCAGCTTCATCAAAATCGATCAGATGCCGCAACCACATACAATGCACCTGGTTGCGAGATTTTTCGGGCATCAATATTCCTCCAATTATTCGTAGAATATATGCCCGAGCACATGCCTTTGCTTGATCCTCTGAAGCATTTTCATTTAAAACCTCAAAATTAGCTTTCGACCAAGATAAAGCTATTCTACCTCCATTAAACTTTGGCGGAGCAGCTCCAAGATAATCAATGCACATTGATTGCCAATCACCATCCGCCATACCACACATCATATTTCCGTCGACGGGAAGCCCCAGATGCATAGAGACATCCTCCAATGTAATTGTCGCCTCTCCACATGGAAGGTGAAAAGTGTGTGTCTCGGGCCTCCACCTCTCAATCAGTGCAGAAATTAGGACAGGTTCGAGTTTGCAACCGCCTCTAATTGTTGCAATATACCCGAACCCGGCAGAAGCCAAATATGACAAAATACGTTCCGGTGTCGGTATACGTGGATTTTTAATAAAAGTCTCTAAAATACGATCAACATCCTAAATAATATACATTATAAAAATAAAAATTAATATAAATTCATAATAACTTTAAAATAAAAAAATTTAAATATTAACATAATTATAAAAAATATTACCATATCGCTAAAATGTCTGGAGATATGATCAATATCCAATCGCAACAGCATTTCGTTTTCCATTATAACTGTAGACAAAACAATATAATTAGCAAAAAAAATTAATAATTCTAAATAAATAATAATTATATAAATATTATTTTAATAAAAATATAATATTTACATAAATATATTAATATAAAAAATAATAACTATTTTAAAAATACTAACATAAAAAAATTTCTTACCACTAATAACAATTTAAAACTCAAATAGTTGGAGAATTTGAGTTATATAAGATAGGAGAAGATGATTTTGGTGTGAAGAATGAGGGAGGGAGGGGGTTTATATAGGGGAGGAGGAGGGGTAGTTAGGAAAAACGGATGTGGGCATTTATGACATTTAATGGAATGCGCGTCCCTAGGGATGCGCTTTCCACACGTGTCTGCTGAGTTGGCAAAGGCGCGTCCCCGGGGATGCGCCTTCCACACGTGGCATCCAACTCAGCGAAAACACGGGTAAAGCGCGTCCCCGGGGACGCGCCTTTGCCAACTCAGCAGAAAGGGTGCTACTTCTGGAAATATTGGTCAAACGGTGTCAGAAAGGGAAAATTTTAAAAAAAAAGGTGTCAGTTATGTCAAATAGCCATTGATGTAGTGGGAGCTTATTGGTTCACGTGGCGGATTTTGATTACATGTCATAGTCAGATGATGTGATCTGATTACATTTATTTTTAATATTTAATTTAAAATAAACTAAATATTTAATCACACAGTTATTATTTTAATTTTATTTTGATCATTTAATATTATATTATAATTATATTATGATGATCCATAGTAAAAAAATTAATAAAATCATTAACGTGGTTTTTTTTAATTATGATGATTTATTATTTTTAGGGATTGATTAACATTATAAGGGTATGTTTGGTTCACCGAATGTAAGATTATTAGGAGGAATGTAAGATTACCAGGGAATATG
Organism: Hibiscus syriacus; assembly: GCF_006381635.1. Taxonomy (NCBI): domain Eukaryota; kingdom Viridiplantae; phylum Streptophyta; class Magnoliopsida; order Malvales; family Malvaceae; genus Hibiscus; species Hibiscus syriacus. The sequence continues at coordinate 22,620 of NW_024063337.1, read as the reverse complement.
ATTACTGGGAATGTTGTATTTTGTTTTTGGTTGATTTAACAGGAATGTAAGATTACCGTGTTTGGTTAAAAGAATAAAAGATAAAATAATTTAAGAATAAATTTGTAATTTAACCTTCGTAAAATTTTTATTATTAAATAAAAGAAGAATAATATTTTTGAAAAAAATAAAAATTTAAATACATTTTAGTCTAAAACGTCGGTAATCCAACAATACCTAAGGAAAGAGAGATAATGACATTTCTGGTAATATACCAAAAAAATCTACTATTGGTAATAAAACATTACCGAGAATGAGATTCCCGATCAACCAAACATTAAAATGTAGATTCTATTCCCATAAGAATCCTACATTCCTTGATACAAACACCCCTTAAGTGAAAGAGGCAACTACCCCTCTAACTTTGATGGTCTGCCTATATTTTAGCTCATTAGAAATTTTGGAATTATTGCAACAAGTTATTGTCTCTCTCTAATTTTTCAGTATAATTGTTTCTAGTACATTGTGAATTTAAAATTAATAGAATAAATCCTTGATCCCAAATTTATCTAATTTATTACTTTTTAAGATCTTTAAATTTTAAAATTAGTGAAATTAAACCCTTAATCTTTGAATATTTATGATTTAATTACATTTTAGAACTCTATTTATTTTGAAGTTATTCAACCTGTGCTTCTCATAGTTCAATCCTTATTTCTTCTCTAATTACTTTATGCTGACATCATCATTAATTTTTTAACTGTGAATGAACAAAATAAATCAAAATATAATGTTTGTGATGATTTTAAAAAAATTGACGGATAACCAAAAAAAATCAAAGTGATAGATAGATGACTGAATATGTAATTTACCCTTTACTTTATTTAATTAGATTTTAGGGTAAACTATATGTTTAATACCTAAACTATCACTTTTGTTCCGTTTTAGTACCTAAACTTTAAAAAAAAATCAAAATAATACCTAAAGTTTACTTCTTGTTTCATTTTAGTACTTCACCGTTAAAAATTTAGGTACTAAAATGAAACAAAAAGTTAACAATGGGGGAACTAAAACGAAACAAAAAGTAAATGACGGGTACTAAAATGAAATAAAAAGTAAACATTATGTATGATTTTGAAAAATTAAAAGTTTAGATACTAAACATGTAATTTACCCTAAATTGTATTATCGTATTCATTTATTAACGAAAATTTCTAGTTGTCGGTTCAGAAAAAAGAAACTTTACTATCATCATTTTAGAATGGCATTTATTTGAACATAGATCGTTAAATCTTTAGGTTTATTTTACTTTTATCGTTAACTAATTATATAATGTATTAATAAATAGAGACACCATTTTAATTATAAAAAAATAGCTGTTCCTTTTTCCCATATGTATGGGGTAAGGGAGAGGTAAGATAGTAGACTACCCCCAACATCAGATTGAGAGCAGCTTCCGTAAGAGACCTCCAAATTATGAAATGCCCTCCGTGAGATTCGATCCTACGACCTCAAGGTTAAGAACCTTGTGCTCTACCAACTGAGCTGAATGATCATTTCAATCCATTTTAATTATAATTAATATTAAACTTTAAATTCAATTTTAAAAGATTCCCTATTACATTATTAAAAAAATATTTTATTATCTTTATTTACTATTTTATGTTATTATGAATATCAGAAGATCTTCCCCTCCTCCCTAATAAAAAGACAGAATAATATCACGTTCATCGAGAATTCCTATGCTGAGCTTTTCTTTGTAAAAATGAATTTATTTCACCTTCTATCAGAAGAATTTAGGCATGTTTCGATATGAGAATTGACTAATCATAATTATATTCATAAATAACTTGAAAATTTGTATATGAAAAATATCTATTCATATTATTTATATAAAATTAATTATTTTATATTTGAATAAAGTTTACACATTATTATTTATGTTAATTATTTTAATTAATTTTTCTCTTTAAAAAATTATTTTAATTAGTCAGTAACTCATGAATGGATCTATATGACATAAACATTAATTAAACTATTTTTTTAAGAAATTTTAATTCTAATCTTGCCTAGGGGAGAGGAGAAGAGAACTACAAGAGAAGAAAGGGTCGTATCTAATGATCTAGAACCCATAATATAAGAAAATACAAAGGAATAAAGATGAATAATTTAACCAACCGATCAAATGTGTTTGCTCAATTAAACTATTATATGTGTGTCACAATTATATATTATGATTTTTATTTAAAATTTTATAGATTAACTTTTTAGAGCGATAAATTAGTTATTTGAACCTATCATATTTATTGACAAAAATATATTACAATTAGTTCTGACATCATAGCATTTTCAAATTTTAAAATATAAAGTTATTTTAATATAAAACGATTCATAAATTTATTAATTATTTTATTTTATACTAAATATTATCAATATCTCTCTCTTACAAATTACAATATCAAGCCAACTTCAACCCCTAAAGTGAAAGACTATTATGCTTAAATCCACTCGAATATCTTAAGTATATCAATCGAAGTAACGGCATCATAAATATATATATATATATATATATATATATATATATATATATATATATATAAATTATTTATCATTCAACATATTATTCTTGTCGCAGTTCACAGAAATAATACATGAACTACATCGTCTTTTTTCTATCAAATATCATCTCAATGAACCCATCCACCAAGGTACAAAGTAACGTTTAAAGAGTTTTTCCACCAATCATATGGCTCAACTAAACATCACAAATAGTACTAAACCCAAACCATCAATCTCTCATTTTATCTTTAGTGTTCCTTTGTATCAATTTTGTTCCCATGACATGCAATCCTCCACCTAAAAATACCAAAATGTATTAAACCAACAAAATCCAAGTAAATGCAATCTAGTGTCACATGGATACACATCCAACACAGATAAATATTTCCATATAATTGAAGGGTCATATTACTATAACCCATATCTAGATATATATACATACATGAGATAGGATCCGATTACATGGCGTAAAACATTTTAGTTTTACACATATTTAGGACCGTTGGAAAAAAAGGAGTTAATCTCAGCCATCTATTTTCCCTCATCCAACAGTCCTAAATCTGTACGAAACTAAAAGAGTTTTACAATGTGTAAGTGGGTACTAACCTACGTGCGCGGGTGTGTATGATTTCTGGATAAGGATACTTCAAAAAAAAAGGTTGAAGAATCAAAGTAACATTAAAATACGATGAATATTGCAGTTTCGTAAAGAAGCAAAATTGTTTTGGTAACTTACAAATAAGGGTCATTGCAGTCTTCAAGTGTAATCGTCATATTTTGTCAAAGGGAATTTACTTGAACAAATTGGCTATTTCCTCCTCGTATTGCAAAACAACTCGGTCTCTTCGGATTTTCATAGTTGGGGTCATTAAGCCACTATCAATCTGCGACAAAGTTCGAGTTCATACTTAATATATCCAGAATTGCAGATCAAGCACAAATTGCCAGCATGTAAGTCTTACTGTAAAAGGTTCATCCACGACAAGGATCGGTCCGACTTGAAATGTACACTCCGAGGTCCTGCATAGAGAGAGTCATGTCAGACACCACCTTTCCACTCCGAACCTGATAAAATAGACAATTTTCTCTGAGGGGGTGAGTTGCATCGGTAATAATGGAATCCATATCTCTGTGGGGGCTCATCACAGATATTTTCCTCTAAATATACGAAAAAACTTATAAAAGATTGAAAATGCCATGTTGGACACACAGTCCTATCGAACAGGACAAAAGAGAGGAGAAAATAACATTAGAGGCTCTTAAATTCTTACTAAATTAATAATAAAGTCGAATTTGCAAGTGTTACCATTTGCTTAATTCTTCGTATAGAAGGCTTGTCATTTTATCCCTGCCAATATCTACTGCATCTGGATCTACAATGGAGGAATTTTTCGCTGATTGGAGTACCTCATCTTTGTTCGGGACAACGATAGCTCCAAGGCGTCGTTGATCCTGAATGGAAGATGTCCATCAACAACGAGAAGTTATAAATTGAGTCAAAATATTGAAATGCTACATGTACCTAAATAAAAAAGAAAATTACATACAAAACCACGAGCAAACTTTGTAGAAAGAAAGGTGTTCAACTTGCCTGGCCTATGACGACAATCTGTTGAATAAGACTACTTCTCATGGCAGCTTCTTCAATCTCTAAAGGTTCAACATTTTCACCTATTTTCTCAAAAAAAAAAAAAACAAATCTTTTAGTTAATAAAGGGGAAGTATGGCGAAAAAGTGAGTGTTTAACGGAGTTCAAAGAAGGAAAAGACTTCAAAGTACAGTCACAACATTAGAGTTCAACTTGGTAAACTTCATCTGGCAATGTTCTTATCACGAGTGTCGTGACCGTTTTTTCGTCCGGGCACGAAATATTAAATTTTGGTGGGGAAATTAATGTTAATAAATAATTTTGAAAATAATTTGTGAGTCGCCATCGACCTTTTGGATCAGGTAGGTCAAATACCTAAAAATTATTTTTTAAAAGAGTTTTAGAAAACATCAATTAAAAAATGAACTGATCTGCGTTTTATAACCAAAAATTTGTTCTTTTTAATAATAAAAAGGGGTTCGTGGTCGGTTACGTTTAGGGAAGGATTAGCACCCCTACAACGCCCAAAATTGGTACTTTTTAATTATAAATTGTCTCTAGTATTAAAAATTTAAAAATTCAAAAATATATTAATTTATAATTCTATTATTTCAAAATTATAAAAAATATTTTTATTTAAAAATATCCGAAAAGAACTTCTAGGTACTTTAAGACAGCTCTTTTTCTTTGATATTGATAAATATTAATTTAAATAATATTGTTTAATTTTAAATATCAGAATAGGACATCCAGTTGTATTAAGACTGTCCTTTTCTTCGATATTAAAATAAATATTTAAAAGTTAATATTTATTATATATATTATGAATATATATCAAAATATTTAACATATAATAAAAGAATAATTCTATTAAACAATATATTTAAAAACAATAAAATAAATTAAAACATATAAAATAAATGACTAAATTGCAATAAAAATAAAATTAAAAAATCTAATTCATAACTAATCAAAACTATAGGGATTAAATATTATTATTTTTTTTATTTTTATTTATTTAGTGATTAAAATAAAATTATCTAAAATTCGGATATTAGATTCAAATAAATTAAAAATATAAGCTAGGGATTAAAATATTATTTATTAAAATTTAAGGATTAAATCTGTTATTTATCCTAAATATATTATTTTAATAAAAAGGACTAAAATGAATAAATTTAAAATTCGAAGACTGAACTAAAAAATATTAAAAATTCAATTTAGTGACTAAAATGTAAAGTTTACAAATACTAAGGACTGCGGAAGGGATTTAACTATTTTGTAATTACGCGCATAGTCCTTCCCGGAAACGACGTCGTTCGGGAAGGACTATAAATGTCCAATATCGGCTGGCCCGAAGGGCCAACCATTTCATTCCTCATTTCCTTCTCTCTCTCTAAACCGAGAGAGTTTCAAACTCTCTGCCTTCTCTCTAGGTTTCCCTCACCGGAGGGAAACCGGCAGCCTTAGGCCACCGTACTCCGCCGCCGGCCACCGCCGCCGGCCACCGTAACGGTGGTCGGAATTCACCAAAAACACCCCCAATTGTAGATCTAAATGCCCTAAGACCGATTCCGGTCTTTGTTTTCTCTAAAAGACTCCTAATCGGAGTAAATCTAAACAAAACCGAAGGGTTCTACCTTCTTAAACGGCGGTTTGGCAACGTTGGCTTCCGAGGGCTACAAAGGCTTCAAGGGTAAGTCTTCTTCTTCTCTTTTCCTTTGGTTTACTGCTGTGGTTGCTATTCGTTGTTTGTTGTATCCTCTGTTTTTTTTTCTGTTGTTGGCTGTCTCGGTTCCTCCTTTTTTTTGTTTCGCAGGTGGGTGGTGGCTTTATAGCCACCACCGGTGCGGTCATCGGACTGGTCCGAAGAGGGGGCTTCGGTGAGTCACCGGACTACCAGTGGTGACTCACCCCGTAGCCTTAGCGTGGACGGCCGGCGTTGATCTTCTGGAAGCATCATTCGGGACGTGGCAGCGGCGGAGGCGGTGAGGGCTTCTGGAAGCAGCAGCGGCGGCGGTGGACGTGTCCCTAGGGTATAGATACCCTAGGGTTTCCTCTGGCAAATGATGGACCGTTGGATCAAACCAGATCCAACGGTTGAGATTGAAGATGGCGGCTGGCGGCTGGCTAGATTAGGGTTAGGGAACCCTAACTGGAAACCCAAATATTTAGGGTTTCCGGTTGGATTTGGACCGGTTTCAGTTGGTTTGTAACTGAGCCGGTTTAATTGTAACTGGTTTGTATTTAATATATTTAATAAAAAATAATAATAATATTAATAATATTATAATAATAATAATAATAATAATAATAATAATAATAATAATAATAATAATAATAATAATAATAATAATAATAATAATAATAATAATAATAATAATAATAATAATAATAATAATAATAATAATAATATGGATAAAAATTTAGTATCTTCAGCTGCCCCTCTTTGCTCATCTTGTGTTAACAAGAATAGGGCAAAGATAAAAGATAATAAATTTTTATCCATTTGACTTTACTTTGATCATGATGGAGATATTGACTAAATTCTTCTTTTTCTCCAAATAAGTTCTTCTTATTATGAACTCTCTGCTGGGGATGATGATGACCTCCTTTCTGTGATAGAGTCATTCAAAAGGTTGAATAAACTCTTGATGAGTTCTTCTCATTATGAACTTTCTCTTCTTTCTTCAGATGATATCAAACAAAGGTTGAACAAGCTCTTCTCATTATGAACTTCTTCTTCCTTCTTCAGATGAGTTCTTCTCATTCATGAACTTTCTTTGGCCATGTTGATCCATCAAATGATGAATTTAAACAAAAAAGTTGAACAAGTTCTTCTCATTATGAACTTCTTCTTCCTTCTTCAGATGAGTTCTTCTATGAACTTTCTCTGGAAAATATGATCCACCAAATGATGGATTCAGGTAAAAGGTTGAACAAATTCTTCTCATTATGAACTTCTTCTTCCTTCTTCAGATGAGTTCTTCTCATTATGAACTTTTTCTGGAAAAGATAATCCACCAAATGATGGGTTCAGGTAAAAGGTTGAACAAATTCTTCTCATTATGAACTTCTTCTTCCTTCTTCAGATGAGTTCTTCTCATTATGAACTTTCTCTGGAAAAGATGATCCACCAAATGATGGATTCAAACAAAAGGTTGAACAAGTTCTTCTCATTATGAACTTCTTCTTCCTTCTTCAGATGAGTTCTTCTCATTATGAACTTTCTCTGGAAAAGATGATCCACCAAATGATGGGTTCAGGTAAAAGGTTGAACAAATTCTTCTCATTATGAACTTCTTCTTCCTTCTTCAGATGAGTTCTTCTCATTATGAACTTTCTCTGGAAAAGATGATCCACCAAATGATGGATTCAAGCAAAAGGTTGAACAAGTTCTTCTCATTATGAACTTCTTCTTCCTTCTTCAGATGAGTTCTTCTCATTATGAACTTTCTCTGGAAAAGATGATCCACCAATGATGGGTTCAGGTAAAAGGTTGAACAAATTCTTCTCATTATGAACTTCTTCTTCCTTCTTCAGATGAGTTCTTCTCATTATGAACTTTCTCTGGAAATGTTGATCCACCAAATGATGGATTCAAGCAAAAGGTTGAACAAGTTCTTCTCATTATGAACTTCTTCTTCCTTCTTCAGATGAGTTCTTCTCATTATGAACTTTCTCTGGAAAAGATGATCCACCAAATGATGGGTTCAGGTAAAAGGTTGAACAAATTCTTCTCATTATGAACTTCTTCTTCCTTCTTCAGATGAGTTCTTCTCATTATGAACTTTCTCTGGAAATGTTGATCCATCAAGTGATGAATTCAAGCAAAAGGTTGAACAAATTCTTCTCATTATGAACTTCTTCTTCCTTCTTCAGATGAGTTCTTCTCATTATGAACTTTCTCTGGTAATGATGATCCATCAAATGATGAATTTGAATCTTTTTAAAATCTTTGAAATTCCTGTTAAAAATTCAACAAGAATAAAATGAATGAAAATGCACCTATTTTGTAAACACCTAAAATATGATGCATGAATGTTAAGTTATTTGATTTCAGATTGGTGAACTGAATATTTCTTCAGTTATAGAAACCCAATAAATCTTTCTTCTTCAAATTAGAGAATCTATCCTCTTTGACAAATGTAGAGGTAGATATAATGTCATAAAAATTTCTTGAGAATAAAACTCAATTGTGTAGGCTCTTGAAAAGCTTGCATTCAAGCAACATGTTGATTATGATAACAGCTCATCTGATTATGAAATGGCTTTTCAAGATGATTTCACAGATATCGATAATTCTTCTAATACCAAAAAATCTTGACTTCTGATTCTGATGAGGAGAATAAACTGTTATACTTGACAAAATGGATTCTCAAAGGCTGAAGCGTCAATAGCCATGTAGAAATATGGTCCAAACTCATCAATTGTAAAATTGATAAATTTTATTTGTGCTGCTCAAATGACTAAGGCTGCTGATGCACTTCTTCGGATCAAATAACTCAAAGAACACTTCCAGAAGATGCTATGTTCTGTCCCATCAGATCAGATAACTTAAAGAACACTTCCAGAAGATGCTATGTTCTGTCCAACCAGATCAGATAACTCAAAGAACACTTCCAGAAGATGCTATGTTCTGTCCAACCAGATCAGATAACTCAAAGAACACTTCCAGAAGATGCTATGTTCTTCAACCAGATCAGATAATTCAAAGAACACTTCCAGAAGATGCTATGTTCTGTCCAATCAGATCAGATAACTCAAAGAACACTTCCAGAAGATGCTATGTTCTGTCCAATCAGATCAGATAACTCAAAGAACACTTCCAGAAGATGCTATGTTCTGTCCAACCAGATCAGATAACTCAAAGAACACTTCCAGAAGATGCTATGTTCTGTTCAACCAGATCAGATAACTCAAGAACACTTCCAGAAGATGCTATGTTCTGTCCAACCAGATCAGATAACTCAAAGAACACTTCCAGAAGATGCTATGTTCTGTCCAATCAGATCAGATAACTCAAAGAAACACTTCCAGAAGATGCTATGTTCTGTCCAACCAGATCAGATAACTCAAAGAACACTTCCAGAAGATGCTATGTTCTGTTCAACCAGATCAGATAACTCAAAGAACACTTCCAGAAGATGCTATGTTCTGTCCAATCAGATCAGATAACTCAAAGAACACTTCCAGAAGATGCTATTGAGCACATATAAAAGGTTGAATTGTTTATAAACATGTTCAGGAAGTGCCGAATTGACAGAAAGGGTCTGTAAGGCTTCTGAAGCCTATGACAATGAGCCACCTTCAAGTGTCCAAAAGTATGTTCTTGATGAGTACTGAAGATGGAATCTAGTATAGGTTAGAAGGAGTACAGTTACTCCACTTGAACCTGATGAGGTGGAAATGCTTCTAGGTTTCCTTAAAAACCATATACAAGGATCTGTATAGAAACATGTTTCCCATTGATATCAATGTCTTGTTTCTTTTTGTTGGAATCAATGCTTCAAAGGTTGACTTTTATTGTCTTAGTATATTTTTCAAACAGATGTGCAAGAACTGAATGGTGATCGGTTGGAATAATTGATGAGTATTTGGCGGATTCGACCTTGTTGTCGGTATCACCACTTGTAACAATCTTGATGTTCATGACTTTAAGCTAGTGATGATTTGCCTATTTTGTATTCCATGTATTTAAAAGTATTAACATAAAGTGATATTCAGAAATCTTTAATTTATCTCAAAATTATGTTAATTCAATAGAAAAGAATAAATTGAATTTCCAAAAATAAATTAAATCTCAAATAAATTGAACTTGAAATAGATAAAATTGTATTCAAAGTTCTGGCAAACATAATAATAATAAAATTCAAATGTCTCAACAAATTATGAGCATAAGTATTTCTAAATTAATCCAGTTGATACAACTTAGAGTAATGATGTAAGCCTTTGTCTGGAAGATCTCAATCGTTGTCAAAATGCTTGTAGATGTGAATCTTCTTCCAAACCATCAAAATCTTAAGAGAGTTCAATTGCCAGATGCCTAATATCAATCTGCATTTGAGCCGCCTTTTCAGGTTTTCAACTCAAATCCTTCCTTTGGTTACAAGATGCCCTTTGCGGGTTTTCACCTTGACCCCTTTTTTCTTTTTCTTCTTCTTTTTTTTTTTTTTTTTTTTTTTTTCAAGCATAATATTTCTTGACAGAATCCGAGTTTATTGGATTTTCAGAATTTTTCCATCCATTTCTGCCAAGATCAACGCTCCTCCGGAAAAGGCCTTTTTCACAACGTATGGTCCTTCCCAATTAGGCATCCATTTCCCACGGAAATCTTTATGTATAGGCAAGATCTTTTTTAGTACTAGATCACCCTCTTGGAATTCTCTTGGATGTACTTTTTTGTCATGAGACTTCATCATCCGTTTCTGATACATCTGTCCATGGCAAATAGCTTTCAATCTTTTCTCCTCAATAAGGTTCAATTGATCAAATCTAGCTTGGATCCATTCAGATTCATCCAATTTTATTTCTCTCAATATTCGAAGCGATGGAATCTCAACTTCAATTGGTAAGACTGCTTCCATTCCGTAGACTAAAGAAAACGGTGTTGCCCCAGTAGATGTTCGAACAGTAGTTCGGTATGCATATAGAGCAAAGGTAACTTCTCGTGCCAATCTTTGTAGGTTTCAGTAGTCTTTGTAATGATTCTCTTGATGTTTTTATTTGCTGCTTCAACTGCCCCATTCATCTTTGGACGATATGCTACTGAATTTGCATGTTTGATCTTAAATGTGCACAAAGTTTGGTCATCATTTTGTTGTTCAGGTTCAGAGCATTATCTGTAATGATCCTTTCTGGTAGACCATACCGGCAAACTATCTCTTTCTTTATGAACTTGCAGACTGTGGATCTCTTAATATTGGTATATGAAGCAGCTTCAACCCATTTAGTAAAATAATCAATTGCCACAAGGATGAAGCAATGTCCATTTGATGCTTTTGGTGTGATTGCCCCAATGACATCTATTCCCCACATAGAAAATGGCCAGGGTGCTGTCATTACATGTAAAGGAGATGGGGGTACATGAATCTTGTCTGCATATATCTGGCATTTATGACATTTCCTTGCATAATCAATGCAATCTGTGTACATGGTAGCCCAATAGTATCCATATCTCATTATTTTTCTGGCCATGGAAAGACCATTTGCATGTGTTCCACATATTCCACTGTGTACTTCTTCAATGACGTTTCGAGCTTCGCTGGTATTTAAACATCTCAATAGCATTTGATCACTGCTTCTTCTATACATAATCTCTCCATCAAGAAAATATCCAGCAGCCATTCTTCTCAAGGTTCTTTTATCAATTTCTGATGCATTTGGTGGATAACTTTGATTTTTGATATATTGCAGAATATCATGATACCATGGTTTACCATCTACCTCTTCTTCCACACTATAACAATGTGCAGGAATTTCATATACTTGCATCTTGATTGGCATCATATCAACTTTCTTAGTTGCTTGAAACATTGCAGCTAATGTAGCCAAAGCGTCTGCCATTTGATTTCTTCCGAGGGAGATAATTGAAGGTAACTCTCTCAAATTCTTTCACTAATTCGAGTGTAAAATTTCGGTATTCCAATAATTTGGGATCTTTCGTTTCCCATTCTCCTCGTAATTGATACACCACTAACGATGAATCTCCATATATCTTGAGAAATTTGATTTTTCTTTCTATAGCTGCTTTTAACCCCATGACACAAGCTTCATATTCCGCCATATTATTGGTACAAAAGAACTCCAGTCTGCTTGTAAAGGGATAATAAAATTTTCTGGAGAAATCAACACTGCCCCGATTCCTCGTCCCAAAGCATTAGATGCTCCATCAAAATAAAGCTTCCAAGTTGCAAATTCATCATTTATTCTGACTTCTTCATTCATGGATATGCACAACAAATCTTCATCGGGAAAATTGAAGTTCAAAGGCTGATAATCGTTTGATACACGACTGGCGAGAAAATCAGCTATGACACTTCCTTTTATCGCTTTTTGGTTGACATAGATAATATCAAACTCAGATAATAACATCTGCCATCTAGCCATTCTGCCTGTCAAAGCTGGTGATTCCATTAAGAATTTTAAAGGATCAAGTTTTGATATCAACCAAGTAGTATGGTATAACATATATTGTCTGAGTCTTCGAGTAGTCCACACCAAAGCACAACATAATTTTTGTATTGGTGGATATCGAACTTCACAATCAGTAAATTTCTTGCTCAGATAATAAATAGCTTTTTCTTTCCTTCCTGATTCATCATGCTGTCCTAGTACACATCCCATCGAATTTTCGAAGACCGTCAAATAGAGAATTAATGGTCTATCAGGCATCGGTGATACTAAAATGGGGGCATTGGATAAATATTTCTTAATAATATCCAAAGTTTCCTGACATTCTTCATTCCAGACTTCAGGATTATTCTTTTGAAGTAATTTGAACACTGGATCACATTTGTCAGTTAATTGAGAAATGAACCGAGATATATAATTTAATCTTCCCAAAAAGCCTCGAACTTCTTTTTTGTATTGGGGGTGGAAGATCTTGAATTGCTTTTACTTTATCTGGATCAATCTCGATTCCTTTTTTGCTGACCACAAATCCCAAAAGTTTTCCGGAAGTTACCCCAAAAGTGCATTTAGCAGGGTTAAGCTTTAATTGATATCTCCTCAACCTCTGGAAAAGCTTTCTCAGATTTTGAATATGTCTTCTTCAGTTCGGGATTTGGCAATCATGTCATCTACATATACTTCAATTTCTTTGTGCATCATGTCATGAAACAAAGTTACCATAGCTCTTTGATATGTTGCCCCTGCATTTTTCAATCCAAATGGCATCACTTTATAACAGAATGTGCCCCACATGGTTATAAATGTCGTTTTTTCCATGTCTTCAGGATTCATTTTTATCTGATTATATCCTGAAAATCCATCCATAAATGAAAACCATGCATGCCCTGCAGTATTGTCCACCAATGTGTCTATGTGGGGTAATGGAAAACTATCTTTTGGACTAGCTTTGTTGAGATCTCTGTAATCCACGCACATTCGAACTTTTCCATTTTCTTTGGTACGGGAACAATGTTGGCTACCCATTCTGGGTATTTAGATGCCTGTAGGAAACCTGCATTGATTTGTTTCATCACTTCTTCTTTGATTTGTAACAACATTTCTGGCCTCATTCTTCTGAGCTTTTGTTGGATTGGTTTATATTTCGGATTGATTGGAAGCTTGTGTATCACTATATCTGTGCTCAAACCAGGCATATCTTGATAAGACCAGGCAAATATATCTTTGAACTCTTGAAGGAGATTTATCAATTCTTGTTTTATCTGGATTGTCAGAGTGGTACCAATTTTCACCTCTTTTATTTCTTCATCTGTTCCCAAATTCACAGTCTCAACCTCTTCCTTGTGGGGTAGAATTTGTTTGTCTTCTTTTTCTACCAATCTTAATAATTCAGTAGGAACATCACATTCCAATTCATCCTCACAACCATTGATTTCTTCCAGACATATAGGATGCTCTAAATTTATCACTGGATTAAATTTAGGAATACACATGCTATTAACACTGTGACACCTGCAAATTTAAGTCGGAACATTTCCGAAAGAATATAGTAAATTTATGAAAATAAATGTAAAAATGTAAGAAAATGTAAAGAATGATTGCCATAATGAAATTTTAAAGAAAATTTCTTATATTTAACATAATTTCCTTTACAAAATAACAAAAAGTTTTCATATTTTTTGAGCTAAACATAAAGATTAGTTCTGAATATTACTCTGCATTAATATTAAAAACTATAGGAAGATCTTCAGCGGTCCAGTTGGTGAGTGTTTCTCCAGGAAGACATGGTCGAATCCTATCCAAGTACTTGCCAGTCTTGTTGTCATTCATGATCATGTTGATAAATAATCCATTCATAGCTTCTTCAACTATGTCTCGATCTTTTGTCAACTTCTCTTCTTTAAAGGCTTCAACAAGCTGCTGTTCCACATTAATTGTTCCCCTGATCTGAATATGGTTTTCAACTGTGGGAAAGACATGTGTTTCCAAAGGATTTCTCCTCCTTTCAATTTTGCCTTTCTGTCTTCACATCTTCTTTTCATCTCTTTGTTCTTCTGCTGAAAATTGGGCTTAAATCCTAGCCCAAAACGGTCTTTTTTCATCTTTATACTGATAGGAATTGAAATCCCTTGAAGATTCTTTCCTAGACCTCTCCCAGCTTTAGCTCCGATGCCTAAAGTTTGTTGTACCGTCATCTTGGTGCAATCAGACAATCTGGGATATGGAATTTTCCTTCCTTCTGCAACAAAAGTTGTATTTACAAATTCAAGAGCTCGGAAAGAGCATTCAAGAGCCTCATCATTGTGTCGATATATGGAACATCGCTTGTTACAGACGCAATGATTTCTTCTTCAGCACTGACGCATATTAGTTGTCCATCAACAACAAATTTCAATTTCTGATGTAATGAAGAAGGAACGGCTCCTGCTGAATGAATCCATGGCCTCCCTAATAGACAATTATATGTGGGGTGGATGTCCATCACCACAAAGTCAATATTGTACACGACTGGGCCAATTAACAACGGTATTTCCATTTTCCCAAGCACTTCTTTTTGGGTACCATCAAAGGCTCGTACCACATTCTGGTAACTCTTCATGTGTGATTGATCCAGAGGCATTCTTTGAAGTGTAACTAGAGGCATCAAATTGAGGGCAGACCCATTGTCAATCAATACTCCTGGCAACACATGACCATGACAATGTGTCGTGATGTTTAAAGCTTTTACTGACCCCATTCCGCCTTCTGGTATTCATCATCTGTGAAGGTTATGTAATTGTCGGCGGCTATATGTCCCACAATTCTGTCAAGTTTATTGAGGGATATATCTTCGGGGATAAATGTCTGATTGAGGATTTTCATCAAAGCATTCCTATGCGCTTCTGAATTCATCAAAAGATCAAGAATAGAAATTCTCGCCTGTTGTTTGTGTAGTTGTTCAACCACACTACTCACTATGTTTCAAAAACTTCAAAAATTCTTGAGCTTGCTTTTCTGTCACAGGCTCATTGAATGCTGGAAGGGATTCATCTTCAAATACCTTCTGAGGTATTGCCACAGCTTTTCCTTTTGCTTTCACTTGTTCTGAAGCATTGGATGTTTCGGGAGAGTAACATCTCCCACTTCTTGTAAAGAAACCGACCTCGCTCACTGCTTCAGATGCCGATGTTGTACTCAGACTTTGTTTTTTCTCTTCTGTTTTTTCTAGAGAAACAGATCCTCCTACCATTGAAACATTGGTAGTATAATTCCAAGGTACCCTGCGGGTATCTTTGTATGGAATGGTAGAGGAGTGGTAATAACTACTTTTGGCCTTATTGGTGCCGGAATCACGTGGATGATTTCACATTAATGATCACAGGATCATTTATTCTTTGATTTGGTTTAGAATCCTCTGATGAGCAAACATCATTTTCTTTTTTCCCGGGTTCTTCTTCAAAGAATTCTATTTCTCTATTGTTCATCAATTTTTGCACCAAGTTTCTAAACTCAGGACATAGTTGGATTTATGCCCTTTCTCCTGATGATATTCACAATAATTCTTGCCTTCATTCTGCTTTGGCCTGAATTGTTGTGGAATTATACCGGCTAAAGAAAGCTGTTGAAATATCCAAACAAATGGAGATTTAATTTCAGAAATGTCAGTCTTTGCTTTTTTCTGTTCTTCCTGAATTGCATTCACGTTTTTATCTCCATGATTTGGCAATGGATGACTTGATGCGGATGGTGTATTGAATTCCAACTTCCCAGTGTTGATCAAATTTTGAACCACCCTTTTGAAAGCTAGACAGTTTTCAATAGAATGTCCTGTAATTCCTTCATGGTAAATACAGTGTGCCTTTGTATCATACCAAGGAGGGAATGGTGGTTGCATGGGAACCAAAGGATAGGGGCCTTATAACATCTGCTTTTAACAGCGAATCATAGATCTGCATATGGTACTGGTAAGGTGTAAAAGACAACCTTTCATTTTCTTTTCGAGATCCTCTGGACTCTGCTCGATTAGTGTTTATTTCCTCTTTCTTAACCCTTGGCTGGGTATTGTAACACTTTTCGATGAATCTTTGCTATAAGAATTGGCATTGTTGACCTCATTCTCCTTTTTCCGGTACGTAGGTCTTTTGGAACTAGACCCATCATTTGATTCAATCTTGCCACTTTTCAAGACATTTTCAATTAATTCTCCAGAAATGACCAAATCTGCAAAATTTCTGGTCGCATTCCCCATTAGATGGTTTAAATAAGGAGCCTTCAATGTATGGACAAACATTACTGTGGCCTCTTTTTCTGACAAAGGTGGTTGAACTTGGGCCGCAGTGTCACGCCATCTCTGGGCATACTGTCTGAATGTTTCATTATTCTTTTTCTCCAAGTTTGGAGAGTCCATCTATCAGGGACCATGTCTGTCACATGGCGGTATTGCTCTAAAAATGCTTTAGCCAAATCTTTCCAGGATCTAATGTTGGCTTTGGTCAATTGAGTATACCATTTTAAAGCCGGTCCTGTCAAACTATCCTGGAAGCAGTGAATTAACAATTTCTCGTCCTTCACATATCCTGCCATTCTTCGACAAAACATAGTGATATGAGATGAAGGACATGTAGTACCATTATATTTATCAAATTCGGGAACTTTGAACTTGATAGGGAGGATTAGGTCTGGAACCAAACTTAACTCACTAGCATCAAATCCATAGAATGATTCAGTTATTTCCACGGATTTCATTCGTTCTTCTAAGCTCTTGATCTGTCTGGTCAGTTCTTCATTTGCTTTTTGTTTTCATTTAGCTCATTTAAATCTGGGATCAATGCTAGTATTAAGATCCCCTACTTTCACATCTGATATAAGCGGATTTTTGCTTGAAGATGCAGGATCCACTTGTTGATCTTCATGTGATTTGACTTCTTGTAATGCAGATGTACGAGCATTGATTTGTATAGGGGTAGTACCAGAGTGATAAATTGATTCTGGTGGAAAACCTAGAGGATACATAGGATCTTGATCAAAGATACAGGATTTTCTGCATTTTTCCACTGATAGCCTGCCTTTTAAACCCTCTATCTTCTTCATCATACTGTCTTGTGAATTTGCAATGCTGGCTTCAATTTTTTCCAACTTCATTCTCATTTCTTCTTGTTCTTTAGATGCTGTTCCTCAATACGCTGTATTTTATCCTCCATAATTCTCTTAATGGCTTGTCTAGTACCGTAGTGATGTAGTATTTCTCTTTGGCCAGAGTAACTGCGATTGAAAAATCTTTTAATATTATTTTTTCAAATTTTTAATTAATGAATTTTAACTTAATAATAAAATAATAATCATAGCGGAAATTATGGAATGAATGATGAATGTATGCAAAATGCATGTATGTAAAAAAAAACATTGATCCCAAAAAGTTAACTGTCATAGAACAACTTTCATCGGTACAAAAGTTTCTTTATAATAGTTCAGAACTACAATAAGGCATAGCTTTCCTATTAAGCTCATAATTTCCTTCATTAACCATGACACCTTCTTTCCACACTTAGAAACTGGATCAACTTGATGCTCAATTATTTCGGCTTCAACAGCTAGTTCCCCAACATATCTGGCAACCTCGCTCATTTGTACCATGGCCTCGAACACCATATTGCTTCTTTCTTCACTTCTTTCGACATAGAACTCAGTTGACTTTTGCCATCGTTCAGTTGTTCCTTCAAGAGTTTGCTCTAACTCAGTGATTCTGACTTGACAATTGTGCAGAATTTTTTCAAGATCTCTAATGCGTCTTCGCAGTGAAGCATTTTCCTCATTACTTTCTTTGAGATCATTAGGTCCTAGACGAACCTTTTCTTGAAACAATGATTCTTCAAGTTGCAAGATGTAAGCATTAAACTCTGAGTTTTTGTTTCTAGACTGATCCAGATCCTCTTCAAGTTTTGTTCGTGCTTCTTGCGTTCTTGATTAAGCTTCTGGATTTGAACATCTTTGTTTCTGCATCTTTGCATCCAATTGCTAGCCACCTCCTGCTCTACCTCAAGTCTGGTGTTGAAATTTTTCTTTCCACTCCCATTTTTCTTTTTCAATATTGGATTCTTCCATCTTTTGGCCTCTGACTTCAAGTTCAGCAATCAACTGGTTCATTTCAGATTCAAATCCCTTGACATGCTTTTTCTCTCGCCTTCAAATTAACAAAGATGTCATTCTTCATCTTTCTAAATCTTTGACTCGATCCTTTTCTCTTTGCATTTCATTCATGATCTCGCGGTGTTCAGCCTTGTTTTTATAATTCGCTCTCGTCTGTCGACCTCAAAATCTTCCATTTTTTGCTTTCCTTTTTCCAGGCTTTTGAGTAGACAGCTATTCTTTCCTTTTAAATCTTCGACTCGTCTTTTCTCGATATTCAATTCTCTAGTCATCTGTACCGTCAATTGGCCGGGTCCTGATGCCTTTCAAGATTTATAACTCTGGTAATCTTTCTGTAAGGCTCTGTATTCATCCTCACCTTTTTCTTTATCTTTTCTCAACATTGCACATTGTGACGAATGAAAGTCAATGTCAACCCCCAACATAGCTTTATCTTGTCTCATTTGCTCTAATTCTTTCGACCATCCATCTCTTTCTGCTTCAAACTCAGCTCTCAGGATTTCAATCTCTGATGGAACCACCTTGATGCGATCATCCATAGAAATATCCTCATTTTGATCTGGTAGAGGAATATTTTCATTTTTCCTGACAAATCTCCATTCTTCATAATCAGGAGTTAGCATTTCTTTTGCTGCTTTAGCTCGGATACAAAAAGTTTTTCCAAGCTGTAACGGCTTCCATGATGTTTCTTTTATAATTTTTGCTGTGGAATGCAAACTCAGATGACTGTAGTCCAGCAGTGACAGGTACAAATTGACGACCTTCATACTGCCTTATAACCAGCAGTTGCATATCAATTCCTCCCCATAATCCGAGCAGCATTATCCAGTTGTAATCACCACACCTGTAAAGGAATTCCCTTTGTATTTGCCACGGGGCTCGCCAAACAATGTCATTGCTTTGTAGATTTCTAAAGGCATTAATCCACATATCCTTCTTAATTTCTTTCGGCCATTCCTGCTCTAGAAATTCTTTTAATGGGGAGTAATCCGTATTGAGCGTCGGTATGAAACCTTTTCCGTTCTCCAGAAATGACTACGGATCCAAACATATAACAACTGGGTACACCCTGAGAATCGTCCACCTCCTAGCCTTCTGCAAGCATTTAACGATCTGAAGGTCTCTGCTAGGATGGCAGAAAAGGATTAATCTCTTCGATAACTGTTCAAACAAGTCTACCACTGCAGCTTCAATATATCCCAATACTTTTGGGAAGATGACCATACCATATATACCCAGCAAATAAATCGAATCGTACTTTAATATCTGGATGGCTCTGAATAAGTTCTCTAATGTTGTCCAAGCAATGCCTTCGCTTTCGCCTTTTTGTTTTGTACGGGCCGCTACCCATTCTTCTCGTACCCAATCTTTGCTAATTTAACTCGGAAGGGTTGAGTTTAATTGACTTTGAATAGATTCGATTCTCCAAAGCCCTTCGATATGTAACAAAGTTGTGTATTCTTCAATAGTAGGGACCAAGTCCTCCTTATTGAAAGTGAAGCAATTGTACCCTGGATTCCAGAATTGAACTAGGGCTCGGAGTAATTCATCATCAACTTCTACATAGAGCAGATATGGGATATCTCCGTAAGTCTGATAAAACTGCAATTTTTTGTTTGAATCCCAACTTTCCCAAATGCTTCGCAAATCTTGCATATCATTCTTTTTAATGAAATGGAGCATAACTGGCCAAGTCAGATACATAATCATCTGGCAGACTATCTCCTTCTTGTCTTTGTAAATCTTCAGCCCACTGTCTTACTTCTGAGTTTAGAATTACTTGACTTGAACCCTTTTTATCCATGGATGAAGGTTTTCCAATGAGACTATTAACACAAGGATCAATGTCTTTTATCCTGTATGATGCTATGCAAACAGAAAATAAAGAACACACAAAAGAAATAAGTTAGTTTAAAGGATAATAACATTTATTTAATTTAAACATGCTTTTCTAAATAATTTAAATAAACATGTAAAATAAATTAACAGGAAAGACATAATTCATTTCTCCTGTGTGTACACTATTTTGGACAAAATTTCGGCATGACTTCTGATTGGAAGAGTTTAAGGTTTTTTTTATATGCAGGGTTTCAGAACTAGGAGTAAAGGTACCCGAATTGTCCTTGTTAGTGCCCCTTGGGTTGCTAACCCTCAATCCTAGTCCATTACAGACTAAAGTGGATCGAGTTCAATTCGAGGGGATACATTTCTCTATGCCTGACACGGAGAATAAATTCTCACGAAGACAGAGCATATGAACCCCGAAAGTTACTTGCTAGGTCTGACACGGAGAATAAATTCTCACGAAGACGTTGCTTTCACTTTCACTTAAAAGGGACAACTCAATTATAGAGCTTTATGTAATCAATGCAAGTGTTGTGTGTGAGAAATGTTAAACTTTTGACATAAAAATAAATACTGAAATAAATACTTGCAAATAAAACATATAAATTATAAAATAAAAATAAAAAATTTGAAAAGAAAGAATTAAAAATTAAATATATAAATTTTTAATTTTTAACTATAGAGACAATTTATAATTAATTTTTAAAAGTTTGACCAGGTCCCCAGCGAGTCGCCAAGCTGTCGTACCGTTTTTTCGTCCGGGCACGAAATATTAAATTTTGGTGGGGAAATTAATGTTAATAATAATTTTGAAAATAATTTGTGAGTCGCCATCGACCTTTTGGATCAGGTAGGTCAAATACCTAAAATTTTTTTTAAAAGAGTTTTAAGAAAACATCAATAAAAATGAACTGATCTGCGTTTTAACCAAAATTTGTTCTTTTTAATAATAAAAAGGGTTCGTGGTCGGTTACGTTTAGGGAAGGATTAGCACCCTACAACGCCCAAAATTGGTACTTTTTAATTATAAATTGTCTCTAGTATTAAAAATTTAAAAATTCAAAAATATTTAATTTATAATTCTATTATTTCAAAATTATAAAAATATTTTTTATTTAAAAATATCCGAAAAGAACTTCTAGGTACTTTAAGACAGCTCTTTTCTTGATATTGATAATATTAATTTAAATAATATTGTTTAATTTTAAATATCAGAATAGGACATCCAGTTGTATTAAGACTGTCCTTTTCTTCGATATTAAAAATAATATTAAAAGTTAATATTATTATATATATTTATGAATATATATCAAAATATTTAACAATATAATAAAAGAATAATTCTATTAAAACATATATTTAAAAACAATAAATAAATTAAAACATATAAAATAAATGACTAAATTGCAATAAAAATAAAATTAAAAAATCTAATTCATACTAATCAAAACTATAGGATTAAATATTATTATTTTTTTTTATTTTTATTTATTTAGTGATAAAATAAAATATCTAAAATTCGGATATTAGATTCAAATAAATTAAAAATATAAGCTAGGGATTAAAATATTATTTATTAAAATTTTAAGGATTAAATCTGTTATTTATCCTAAATATATTATTTAATAAAAAGGACTAAATGAATAAATTTAAATTCGAAGACTGAACTAAAAAATAAAAATTCAATTAGTGACTAAAATGTAAAGTTTACAAATACTAAGGACTGCGGAGGGATTAACTATTTTGTAATTACGCGCAAGTCCTTCCCGAAACGACGTCGTTCGGGAAGGACTATAAATGTCCAATATCGGCTGGCCCGAAGGCCAACCATTTCATTCCTCATTTCCTTCTCTCTCTCTAAACCGAGAGAGTTTCAAACTCTCTGCCTTCTCTCTAGGTTTCCCTCACCGGAGGGAACCGGCAGCCTTAGGCCACCGTACTCCGCCGCCGGCCACCGCCGCCGGCCACCGTAACGGTGGTCGGAATTCACCAAAAACACCCCAATTGTAGATCTAAATGCCCCTAAGACCGATCCGGTCTTTGTTTTCTCTAAAGACTCCTAATCGGAGTAAATCTAAACAAAACCGAAGGGTTCTACCTTCTTAAACGGCGGTTTGGCAACGTTGGCTTCCGAGGGCTACAAAGGCTTCAAGGGTAAGTCTTCTTCTTCTCTTTTCCTTTGGTTTACTGCTGTGGTTGCTATTCGTTGTTTGTTGTATCCTCTGTTTTTTTTTTTCTGTTGTTGGCTGTCTCGTTTCCTCTTTTTTTTTTTTTCGCAGGTGGGTGGTGGCTTTTATAGCCACCACCGGTGCGGTCATCGGACTGGTCCCGAAGAGGGGGCTTCGGTGAGTCACCGGACTACCAGTGGTGACTCCCCCGTAGCCTTAGCGTGG